>NC_033644.1:3322213-3398433 GCF_001540865.1 Ananas comosus | reverse complement strand
CTCTAAAAGTAACCGTGCGATTCTTGCAATCAATCGTGGCATAATACTTGGTCAACCAATCCATGCCCAAGACCACATCAAAATCCCCCAGCTTGCGCAAAGCTAGCAAATCTACAGGCTTGATCCAATCTCCTACCCGAATAGGGCAACTGGGGCTATACTCTCTAATGTCCAAGATGTGGTCGGGTACAACAACATGTCCTGTATGCAACAAAGGAACCAAAGGGATGCCATGCAACTCGGCAAACAGCCGATCTATAAATGAATGCGATGCACCGGCATCGAATAAAGCACGAACTCTAATGCCATCAAGTAAAATGATACCTGCAACCACATCCTCGGCTGCTGCCGCCTCCTCGGTCTGAGCCGCGTACATGCGCCCACTCGGGGCCTGTCGAGATCTCTCGCTCTGGCGCTGGACGGGTGGCCGCCCAGGCTGGTACTGTGTCGACGGAGTCCCGTGGCTGACGGCTGGTAGAGCCGGTGCCGATGCAGTCGACGGTGCCGGTGAAGAACCTCTCGGGCACTCGGTACGGATGTGGCCCTCCTGGCCACACTGGAAACATCTGCCCGCCCGCTGTGGGCACTGCGGTGGGTAATAGGGGCCACCGCAGATCACACACGGGGAAGGCCGGCGCCGATCGGATCCTCCTCGATGCGCTGCTGAGCCGCGTCCACGTTGCTGGCTCCTCGGATGCTTCGGCGGCCTCCTAGAGTGCGTCTGGCTCGCACCCTCCACCGCAGGCCTCTTGGCCTTACCCTTGTCCCTAGCCTCTCGCTGCTCCTGGACCTCTGTCGCGCCGCTCTCCACGATGAGCGCGCGATCCACCACCTCCCGGTAGGTTTGGAGGTTAGAGGAATGCACAAACCGAAAAATCGACGGTCGCAACCCTCGCTCGAAGATGCGGGCCTTGTCCTCGTCGTCCCGCACGACGAAGGGCACACAATGCAAAAGCCGAGAAAACTCCCTCTCGTACTCGGCTACGGTCCTGTCACCCTGGCGCAAGCTGCGCAAATCCTGCTCCATCTTCCTCTTGACGCTAGTCGGGAAGTAGTGCGCCAGAAAAAGCTGCTTGAACCTCGTCCAAGTAATAGCTGCCAAGTCAGTGCTGGGGTGCTCCTGAAAATCCAACCACCAGCGGTAGGCCTCGCCGTCCAAGTAGTGAGTGGCGAGCCAAACTCGATCCCTCTCCTCCACGAAGGTGTACGGAAGAGCTTCTCCATATGCATCAACCACTTCTCTACGATCCAGTGGTCGACTTTCTCGCCGTCGAAGACTCGGGAGCTGCACCTCCTAAACTCGTTGAGGCGCTCCATCAGTCTGTCTCGCTCCGCCCCCTCAACCAAGGTAGGAAAAGCTGTTCCAACCGGGGGCCTCAGCACAGGTGGTGCCACCAAAACCTCCTCCTGGGGTGCGGCCGCAGGCGCCGCACGCGAAGAACTGGGCGCGGGGGACGGCGCTCTCGGTGCAACGTCCACAACTGGTGCTGGCGGTGTAGGGGCCTGAGTCTCCCTGGAAGCTGCCGCCTGCTACAATAGTAGGTCCTCCAGACGCTTCATCCGCGCCTCCTGTCGGCGCGCCGCATCGGTCTGCTGTCGGGCCGCCTCCGCCTGCTGAGTGACGAAATCAGTGAGGGCCGCAAGCTGGCCCCTCAACTCACGGACCTCGCTGGATCCGGAGGTAGCGGAGGTCTCGACCTCCTCGAAGTTTGCCGCATGGTCTCGACCTCACGCTATCGCACCCCCGCTCAAAAGACAAATCCCAATTCATGCGAAAGTAAGGAAGTGTTATCCACAACTAACTCCCGATGTTACGTTGTAGGCCGCCAACGTAACCCTCCGTGAAGTTAGAAGCCAAAAACTCCAATCAACTCTAACTTTTTAGAGTTATCATAATACCCAATCATAATACTTTCGCTCACAAGTCGAATAGATCTCGTCTCTCACGAGCCTATTTCCTATAGTCCAACCGGCCTAAGGTTTGCTAGGTCCCCTAAGACTCAACCCTAGGCTCTGATACGAAATTAATCTGTCACGCCCCGGAACCCAGCGGAGGCTCGCCCGGCACGTGCCCAGACCCGCCATATGTCTAAAACATATAAGGCGTCTAAAAACAACAATAATAAAAGCAGTAGTAAAAGGCATCTAGGAGTATCAGAGCATAATAAAAGTCTAAATGCAACAACAAGGGATAAGGATAAAACTGTAAATCCGCTAAATAAAACATAGAGTGATACAAGAAAATTCCAGATACAAGTGTTATAGGTAGATACATAGGTGGTCTCTATACATGAATACAAAAACCTCTCACTCTCCCAACTACAAAAAGAAAGAGTAAACCACCTAGGCAAAGTGCCGCTCCTCGCTAGCTAGCTAAGCGATCCCCTTGCCGCGATCCCGTGCCTCCGCTCCTCGCTAGCTAGCTAAGCGATCCCCTTGCCGCGATCCCGTGCCTCCGCCGGTGCCGAAGGCTTTGAAAAGTAAACCATAAAATGGGGGCGTGAGAACTATTAAAAATAGTTCCCAGTGGGCAATTACTTACTTCAGTGATGCACCACAAGGCCCAAAGCTACAAAAGATGTCAGTGACTATAAATGTAGAAAAGCGAAGGGTAAGTAAAATATAATTTACTACAACATGATATCTCTACTTAGCATGAATAGCATAAGTACGAAGCAACTATGCATGAAGTGAAAGTCTCCAACTATCCTAATATTCACAATGCGAAATAGTAAAGTTCCGTTGTTTACTATTCTAGTCAATGTCCAAGTAGTACACTAAGTCATCATCTGTCCACATGTCATAATGAATACTCAAAGTCAAATCTGAAGAGACCCACCCGAAGGCTGTCTATGGCCCTGAGACCCACCCGTAGGCTGTCTGGCCGGTGCCGAGCCTAATGGCCCCGTGGTAGTCATCATCCCCACCCTAGGAATGAGCCTGTCCCACGGCAATCCACTTCGGCGCCCAATCCCGCACGGCGAATATGAATCGCGATGGCTATCTCCGGAGTGCCGGCTTGTAGGGAGCGACCCTCACAAGCATGTGCGAATGAGCACAATGGCAAGTAGTCAAACGATCTGTCACAAGTACCAAGTCCTCATGTCTAATAACATGGAATATATGTCACCAATCTCATAGGCCTATCCCTATGTCATCATGTCTCTAACATGGAATATAGCAGATATGTAGTGGCCTATCAATATGTCTCTACGTTGCAGTTTCATAGTTTACTAGTTTCAAGTGCCCCTTTATGACACTCTTGTTCTCTATGTCAAAGCATGGCAACTATGTTTCAAAGTACATATTTCAAGTCATAATCCTCATAGGAGATGTATTTTCCACTTGCAAAATAAACACTTTTCCCTTATGCATGCATTCTACTCATATAGCTCTACTATATAGTGAAATTTTTATAATACACAATGCATGCATTTTAAGTGCTCTAAAATTTATATAAATTCCATTTAGCATAGAAATAAATTTAAATATATTTTACAACAAGTAGAAAGAGCATAGGGGCCATTTCGCCCTATTTCCACGAAGCCAAACCCACCGATGACGACGAAATTCCTCGTTCGCTCCCACGAGGGTGTACTCTAGTCTCCTAGTACCCTAGAGGTATAGAAACATGTGTCATACGAGCCAAACGATCAATACCTGGCTCAATCATTAAGCTAATCAAGCATAGGTGAGGAAAACTCACCTCTAATGCCAAAATCTCCTCTAAAGCTCCAAAAGAGAGCTAGGGCCCTTCCAATCCAACCAAATGGAAGCCTCTAATCCACTCAATCTAGCTTCAAAAGCCCTATATTCAAAATTCCCAATTTAAGCCCTAAAACCTCATTCTAGGGTTTCATCTCACAAAAACCTCAAATCAAGAATCAAAGGGAGAAATCAAGTCTCTAACCTCTCTAGAAGCTCCAAACTTAGCTCCAATCCAAGTGATGTTGAAGATCTCCGCAGCCACTAGCTCCTCTCCAAGCTCTAAGTCATCAACAATGGTGGAGAAGCCACCAAGATGCAAATAGAGGAGAGAAAACCCAATAAAAACCAAGCAAAAGGAGTAAAAATGCAAAAGAAGGGACAGAAAGCTCCTCCTACCTCAACTCTTGCTGGTCTCTGCACAGGGGAGGCCCTAAGGGGCGTGGGGTGCACTTATAGAAGTGCTACAATAGCAAAAACACCCCTGCAGACCAATCTGCACGAAAACTGTCTCCTTGTACCGGTACACGGGCTCTTGTACCGGTACAAGGCCGACGAAATTGCAAACCCGAGGCTCGGGTCGCGGGGTCTGCGCCTCTGTACCGGTACAAGCCCGATGGCTGTACCGGTACAACCATCAACCTTGTACCGGTACAAGCCCAGTCTTGTTCCGGTACAATCTCTGCTGCAGGCTACCCGAGAGCTGACCAAAAATTTCAGTTTTGGGATTTTGGTGCCTAGTCTCACTCCAACATCCTCGGGATGCGTGCCAGGGGTCGGAACACTATCAACGACCCTCCGAAAACTGTGGAAAGGCTCCATACACGGGTCAAACACTCGAATCTTGCGATTTGCAAGATCCAGTGCATTACAAAAAGCTCATCGCTAGGGAGGATGTTGACTACGACCGGGGCCATTAGGTACGGTAAAGCCAGACAACCTTTGGGATGTGGTCTTATGCCAGACAGCCTTCGGGTGGGTCTTATGCCAGACACCTCGGGTGGTCTATCAAAGTTGAACAGTAAAAATTAAAGTGACAAGTGGACATTGACTAGAATAGTAAACAATGACATTTTTACTATTTACTTGTGGACATTGGATATGCATATTTATGCATTCGCATGTTGGATACTCTTGTGCACATACTGTAGTAATTGCCTTCATTACTTATGCAAATCATGCTAAGTAGAGATATCATGGTTGAATAGTTATTCATATTTATTTCCTTGTTGTTCTTATCGCTTTGGCTTATACTTGTACACAGCCGACCTCAACTGTTTGTAGTTTTGGGCCTAGTGGCGCTTTCACTGAAGTCAGTAATTGCCCACTAGGACTATTGTTTAATAGTTTTTCACGCCCGCTTTTCTAAGTTTTTTCAGAGCCTTCAGCACCGGCGGAGGCACGGATCGCGGCAAGGTGTCGGCGTAGCAAGCTCGGGAGAGAGCCCGTTTTGCCGATAGTGGTACTCCTTCTTTGTTTGTATTTGAAAGAGGGAGAGTTTTGGCACCATGTATAGAGAGACCACCTTATATTCAGATTTGTACTTGCTTTGGACCGCTTTTATATTACCTTATATGTTTACTAGCGGATTATCAGTTTTATGGTCTTCTTATTGTTGTAGCATTTCGTAGTTACTTTGCTCTGATACTCCTAGATCTTCTTGTATTGTTTTATTTACCACTTTATTTAGACGCCTTGTATGTTTAGACTACAGCGGTCTGGACCGCGCGCGGGCGGGCTTCCGCTGGTGCCCGGGGCCTGACAAATATATATATATATATAATATATATATATATATATATATATAATATATATATATATAGAGAGAGCAGGGCTGCTTGTGCTCTCAGAAGCACGGAGGCCATCCGTTCTCCTGAGCCATTTCGATGATGGATTTTCGAATGAGATCGGCTCCGTTAGACTTGATCTAGGGTATTTGAAGTTTCTAGAAAATATTTTGGCGATTTTTTGATATTATTTACCTAGTGTCGAAAGTTTCAAATCAATAATTTTTAATGGTTGATATCTCCGTTTTCAAGTTTAACGGTGTAGAAGTATTCAAATCAGAAAATTTTTGATACAAAATTCTTTATCTATCTACAACAAGATCAATATTTTTGATCGAAAAATTTTAGTGGGCTATATCACAACTTTTTTATAGGATTTTTTATTTCAACCTGTTAAAAATTATTGATTTTGAATCCTTTCGATTGCGAGAGTAAATGATATCAAAAAATCGCAAAAATTATTTTCTAGAAACTTCAAATAGCTAGATCAAGTCTAATGGAGCCGATCGTCGATTCGAAAATTTCAATCATCGAAAAAGGGTCAGGAGCACGGAGGCCTCCGTGCTCTCTGAGAGCACAGCAGTCCCGCTCTATATATATATATTAATATATATATATATATATATATATATATATAATATAATATATTTATAATATATATATATCTAGAGTCGCGCGGATACATATTCGATAGCACTAGGGTTTGGTGGCTATCGATGCGAGTATTTCCACAATTAGATTTAACCTTTTTATTATTTTTTCCCATTAGATTATACTATTCAACCAACTACCCACTCAACCTAGGGGGTCCACATCATCCTAACCGCACATTTCTCAATCCAAGATCTAAAAAATTAATAGCACCAATAACTTGGTGCTATTGATAGTATTCCAGCCTAGTGCTCTCTCTCTCTCTCTTTCTCTCTCTCTCTCTCTATATATATATATATATATATGTAACACACTGGACCTTTGCAAATTGCGAGGTTCAAGTGTTTGATCGATGTGTCGAGCTTTTTTAGACTTTCTGGAAGGTCGTAGACAGTGTTCCGACCCATGGCTCGCATCTCGAGAATTGTGGTTTTAAGCTGGTACCAAAAATCCAAAAAAAATTGGATTTTGGTTAGCTCTCGGGTAGCCTTCAAAGGCTGGTGTACCGGTGCGGGGTGATGGTTGTACCGGTACAGCCATCAACTGTAGCATTGTCTCAGCCAACCCGAGGCTCGGGTTGGGCGTTTTCGTGGCAGGGTACGCGGGCCCGTGTACTAGTACGCAGAGGCAATTTTTGAGCAGTCCAAACTGCAGGAGGTTTTTCGCGTTTGTGCCTAATCTATTTAGGACCCACGCCCCTTACGGCGCCTCCTGAGCTCAGATCACAGGGAGGAGAAGGTAGGGTACCCCTCCTCACCATCTCTTCGGATTTTTAACCCTTTTTAGCTGGGATTTTGGTGGATTAAACCTCTTTTTTGCTTCTTTTGCTTGTTGGTAGCTTTTCCACCATTGGAGCTTGATCTTGGAGCTTGGGGAGAGGGAGATCTCCACTCTTGGAGGATTTTGAACCTTGTTTGAAGCTTCTAAAAGGTTGGTAGCTCATCCTCTCCCTCTAGATTAGACTTTCCGTGCTTCCAGAAGCATAGTAGCCTCACACTATATATATATATATATATATATGAAGTCGGACTAATTGATGCTTGTAAGTTTTTTGCCGTTAGATTTACTCCTTTGACCATTCATACCTGTTAGATCATACTATTCAACCAACCATCCACTCAACCCTAGGGGGCCACTATCATCCTAACCACACATTTTTTAATCCAAGGGCCGAAACTTACAAGTACAAATGACTTGGTACTTCTGAAAGTTTCAAATACTCTAGATCATGTTTAATGGTGTTGTTGATGCCAAAATTGAAATTAACATGCCGACCTAACCCGCGTATGAGCCAATAAGGATACGTGGTACACCAGGAGTCGACAATAAGGCGCCTGAAGGTTTTAGGCAGGAACGGTTGAGAAGTGGGCATAACTTCTACGATGGAGCGTAACTTCCATGAGGAGTGGGCGTAACTTCCACGATCATGGTTACAACCACTCCCCCCACTACTTTCAACCGACCAATAATGTGGGCTTAGAAGACATCACTATAAATAGTAATTTCAAAGCCTGTAATAAAGGTCTTTCTCCACCCTGAACGAGAAGACCACCCTTATTTCCTCTACATTTTATCGCTTTTCTAGGAGTAGTCTAAATGTAATCTTTTTCTTTTCCGCATTTACTGCTTTCCTAAGAGTAGTTCGCTAAATAGAACCCTGGAGTCTATCTGCCCCACGGGCATCACTCCGTTGTAGACTACATTTGCAGAGTCTGTCTGCCCCACGGGCATCACTCTGTTGTAAACTATATTTCTGAGTCTGTATGCCCTTCGGGCACACTCTTTTTTATTATTATATAAAGGCATTTGGCTCTTTCAGCCGGCCAATCATTGTGTACTTCTTCTATTCGGCTCTTTCAGCTTACCAGTCATTGTGTACTTCTTTCATTCGGCTCTTTCAGCCGACCAGTTACTGTGTACTTCTTCCATTCGGCACTTCTGCCGACATTGATCCCTACACAGTTCGTACAATCGGCTCATCCAGCCGAACCGATTCTACAGTAAAGGTTTTCGAACTCGGCTGATCCGATCCTTCGTCAGGTGAATCGCCTGATCTGTCGAAGGGCGCAAACTTCGAGGGTCACTATCCGCAGCCGTTCCTCACCCCGACACGCTTCCCGAGGAAGATATTTGACTGGGTCAAGGGTCGGAAAATTAGGCTACCAATAATTTTTTGGCACGCCCGGTGGGACACATTTTTAGGTAAATTTATATTTTATATAAATCATAGCTGATGATAACGCCATGAATCTACGTAATAGGGTTGTTCCTAGAAATTCTGGGAGTAATCAACCTAGTGATTCAGACAATGCTAGCGAATGTCAAGCAGTTTTGCCAGTTGAAGGAGAAACTAGTGGACAGTCGGCTCATCAAGAGCCGAGTCTAACTCAGGCAGTCGGCCAGATGAGCCGAGTCCTGTAAACTTTAGATCAAAATATCCATCAAAGTACCGCTCAACTAGATGCGGTGCTGGCCGCTATAACGGCCTATAATAAAAATAATGGTCGAATCAGACAATTATTTACCCGAAACGAGCAACCTTATGGGGGGCAACAAGGGCCCCTAAATGTGCCGGTGCAACAAAATCCAGTCATGCTGGCGGTCTCACAGGTGGAACCGCAAATGGCACCTTTCCAGGTTGCTTACAGGCCGGCGAATATAAACGCTAACCCTTAGTCGGAGATTGCATCGGGTTTACCTCCTTTACCAGCTTATCAACCCCAAAATATAGGGATTAGGGCTGGGGGCAGGCCCCTAATGATATGCAAGGAGCGAACCCTGCAATACAAAATTCTAGAGTTCCTCAAGGGCCAAATTTGGCTCAGCACAAGCTCCGCTGTAGGCTCAGATTGAGGAAGTCATTCGGATATCTTCGGAATAGGGGCTAGGCCGGCTATGCGGCCTATTTTTCGATCCCTGTATCCAGCTAACATAGATACAGAGCATCCGTATCCGCCAAACTAGAAACTGTCGAAGTTCGACAAGTTCTCGGGCGATGAGACCGAGAATACGGTCGAGCATATAGTCCGGTTCACGGCCCAATGTAGAGAAGCGGCCGCTGACTCATTTTTGAAACTTCGATTATTTAACACGTCTTTAACTAAAACGGCGTTTACTTAGTATACAAGTTTATCAGCCAATTCCGTCCAAGGTTGGGACGAATTGGAAAGAAAATTTCATGAGCGATTCTATGTCATAGTGTCACTCTGTTCTTTTGCCTCACTTGGGTACTCACATTTTCTCTCATGCATACATCTAGGGTTTTTGACGTTCACATAGCTCTCATTCATCATATTATGCAAGTTGTACTCACAATCATGCAATATCACATTTTTATCATCACTTTACCCTAAAATGCATGCAACAACATATATATATATACATGCTCAAAAGAATGACACATTAGGCATAGAGAGAAGTTCAATGAGTTTGAGAAGAACCACCCACCTCGTAGGCTTCTAAAGGTGCTCCGACGATTTTCTTGGGATTTTTAGACATCCGGTTCACTACCTGTGGCATAACGAAGCCAAATTAGGCTTATTTGGCCATAACTTTGCATCGGCTTTTTGTAACGTTAATCCGAGCGCACCAACGCGTCGGAAATACCCCCAATTAGGTTTCTAGAGGGTCAATTGCACTTAGAAATCCCCATGAGCAAAAGCCCCAATTTGGTGCCCTAGCTCCAATACATATATCAAACCTAGGGTTTGATCTCAAAGAGAAGCAAAAGTAGCTTCAATATACTCTAATTAGTCCATTAGAATCATTTTTAGACAAATCAAAACCCTACTTAGGGTTTCACCATGAGAGGTGATGAAGCTCACCTCAAGCCTCACCATTTTCATGGTCTTGATCTCTAAAGAAGCAAAGGAAAAGCTTCAAATACTCTAAAGATTCCATTAAAACGATTTTTAGGTTTATTCAAAGCCCATTTTAGGGTTTTACTACAATAGGGTTCAAAGCTTACCTTATAAGCTTTCCTTTCTTGCACTAGAGAGGAAGAAGATGAAACCTCTTTGCTCCTTAATCTTCTCCTTCACTTTCTTCTCCTTCTTTCCCTTCCTTTCTTTGTTTTCTTCTTCTCCTTCTTTGTCTTCTAGAGAGAGAAAGAGAGATGAGAGGGAATGAGAGGGGAAAAATGAGAGGAAATCTCATTAGGCCCCATAACATAGCTATTGGGTTGCCAAAATGCAAATAAACCCCTCCACTTTCACTTTAATACACTGCCCGAACTGGGCAATTCGCGCAGGTGGGGACCGGTCTCTCCTTCAGGGACCGGTTCCCGAACGTCGTCCCAGCGCAGCCAGAGCTGCTGCGCGCAGTGCAACCGGTCTCTCCTTGGGGGACCGGTCTCTCAGGCAGGGACCGGTTCCCGAGAGCTAGTTTCTCAGGACTTAGCCGATTTTTCGGCTGTCCCATTTCCTGCGCATTCGGGGACCGGTCTCTCCCACCAGGGACCGGTCCCCGAGAGCTGAAAATCTGCAGTTTTGCAGAATTTGATTCTTTAGCTCTCGAAAACCTTCCACAACGCACTTTTGATCGTTTTAACACCTTCGGACTTTCCGAAGTGTACCGTCCTCGCACTTTGGTCAATTTGACTAAAGTTCGATATTTATTTTTCGAATTTTCGGTATATTACAGAGGGGATGGGTCATATAGACCCTCTATTGTAACAAAATCCCAAGAGGCCCCTCAAAAATTCAAAATTGCATCAGCCCGAACTGGGCAGTTTTCGCCCAGAGGGACCGGTCTCTCCCCAGCAGGGACCAGTCTCACGCTGCGAACCCGAAAAACCATCGTTCGGGAACCGGTCTCTCCCTGCGCGGGACCGGTCTCTCACTGCGTAGACGCGCTCGGGGACCGGTCTCTCACTGCGTAGACGCGCTCGGGGACCGGTCTCGCCCGCCAGGGACCGGTTGCCTCAGGGCTGCCGCAGCACTGCTCACTGGGGGACCGGTCTCTCCTTTCAGGGACCGGTCCCCGAGAGTAAAAACTCTTAGGACTTGTCCAGAATTCCAGTTTTCGAACTTTCTAGGTCGGAAAACATTCTACAACCTCCACCAAGTGTGGAAAAGCTCGAAATACAACCAAACACTCGAACCTCACAATTTGCAAAGGTCCAGTGCGTTACAGTATGAATCACCATATTATGAATTAAAACTTTACCTTTACGTCGTGATTCACATTGTGAGCTACTTTCCAAAATCTTCGAAATCTTGAATTCTTCAATCTTCGTCAATCCGCTTCGATCCTTCAAGACTCCGACTCACTTCACGAAACTTGCCAATACAAAATCCTTAACACATAAAAATCCTAAAACTACCTGTAGAAGGTACTCCTCTAGCTCTGCAAGTCATCTGGAAGGGATCTAACTCGCAACGCCCTTCCCTCGATCAGTGTCAGGAACAGCAGCAGACGCAGAAGAGCTCTGCAAAAAGGGGTCAAACACTGGGTGTGAGAACTACTGCAAAAAGAAGTAGTCCTCAATAGGTACCGCTACCGATCTCAACGTCTCACCCACTAAGTCTACAGAAAGTATGCCCAAGAATAGTAAAGGAACTGGAAACAATCTACAGCTATATGCCACTATACTATCATGATCCAACAATACTATCTGTAGAAAAATACAATCTCTCACCCAATCTCATTAGGGACTGTGAACACACCGGTCCTGCCTGTCGAAGCTACACTAACAACCACCACGCTGGGTAGTCAGTGGAGAGCGAGTCCAACCAGAACACAACGACACCAACGCAAACGCACAAAGCCCGACTCCGGAGTGGCACTCGTGGGTGCTACCCAACCGAGTATGCAAGCGTGTCTCTGCCGAGCTCAATCAGGCTCTCATAAGCTATAATCAAAGCAGAAGGGTCAAACTGGTCTAACCATCAAAACTCACGTGCCCTCGGCACAATCCGATATACAAACAGCAAACTGGGTCCACCGTCAACCACCACGGCACCCGACAGTCCGGAACAGTCTATACACTACTGTAAAAATAAACTCCGCATTTCAGCACGAGCGTAATTTCATTCTACACTATTCTGGATATCCACCGCTACAAACTGCGGCGATACAAATAAATTACAGCTACTAAAGCTAAATATGGTAGTTTTCAGAAAATGACAGTGTAGAACCTATAGTTTTCTCCTAAGTCAATTCCAAGTCCAACATGTATAATAAAACTAGCATTTAAAGCTCCAATTCAGATTTCATTTATGAACAATGCAAATCGATGAATCGAGCTAATAAACATGATATACAAAGCCAAAAATACATGCTGTCAACTTCGGCTTAGGAGAAAAACCGACGATTTCGGTAAACATTAACCCACCTCAAAAGCGCGTCCAACAACGGCGAGAAGTCTAAAGAAGACAACCCACACGCTCGCCCGGTCTCCCCCAACGGCACAACCGCGACACCCACACGCTAAAAATACACGTGCACGCCCTCGACTCGCTCTCTCGCTCGTAAGAACGAAACCAAGTTCTACTGTAACGCACTGGACCTTTGCAAATTGCGAGGTTCGAGTGTTTGGATGTATTTCGAGCTTTTCCACACTTGGTGGAGGGTTGTGGAATGTTTTCCGACCTAAAAAGTTCGAAAACTGGAATTCTGGACAAGTCCTGAGAGTTTTTACTCTCGGGGGCTGGTCCCTGGAAGGAGAGACCGGTCCCCCAGTGAGCAGTATTGTGGCAGCCCTGAGGCAACCGGTCCCTGGCAGGCGAGACCGGTCCCCGAGCGCGCCTTCGCAGAGAGAGACCGGTCCCACGCAGGGAGAGACCGGTTCCCGAACGATGGTTTTTCGGGTTCGCATCGAGAGACCGGTCCTTGCTGGGGAGAGACCGGTCCCTCTGGGCGAAAAATGCCCAGACCGGGCTGATGCAATATTGGGTTTTTGAGGGGTCTCTCCGGATTTTGTTACACTAGATGGGCTTATTAGCCATTTCCTCCTCTTCCCTCCCTCATTTTCTCATTCTCACCCTCTCCCTACACTTTCTAGAGAGAGAAGAAGAAGAAGAAGGAGGAGAAGAAGAAGGGGAGCTAACTTGAGGGAGCTCGGAGCTCAACCCCTTTCTCTCTTTCCCACCTTTGCAAGGCTTGGAGCTTGCTTGTAGGGCTTGGTGGTGGACCAATCTTCAACCCTAGAAGATTTGGAGCTTATTTTGAGGCATCTCTAGAGGTTAGTACTTTGATTCTACCCTTTGATTCTTGTTTTGGTAGATGTTACCTCTTGGAACCCTAGAAATGAGATTTAGGGTTGATTTTGGGGCTTTTTGATCTAGGGCTTTTGAGGCTAGATTGATTGGATTAGAACCTTCCTTGGGCTTGGATTGGAAGGGTTCTAACTTTCTTTTAGAGCTTTGGAAGAGATTTCTTCTCTTGAGGTGAGTTTTAGCCCTTTTGTTAGGTTGTTAAAGTTTGATCTTATAATTGATCGTAATGCCCGTGTATCCCTTCGCTGATTACTTTTAGGGTGTTTTGAGGCTCGTGGACAACTCCGTTCGGCGAATCGAAGGAGCACGCGACGGTTCGGTGGGTTTGACCTAGCCTAGGATATGAGAAATGCTCATATCTGGCAAATATGTTTCGTAAAATAGAAATTCATGTATTTTCATGTTAAATGTATTTAATATGAATTTTAGAATGCTTAACATGCATATATTATGTATAGTAAAATTTTAGACCCCTATGTGGTAGAGTGCATGCATGTGAGACTTAGCATTCTAGTTATGATTGGGAACCATGATTCCTATTATGGAAATGAAACCTTGCTTTCATGCATTTAACCTATATGCCGATTGTGACATTAGGAATTTTAGAGGCCTAGAGAAGGCTTGAGAACTTAGACTATTTGAGATTGGGCCAATGTCATAAAGAGGCATGGGGCCTGGGCTAAAGTGAACCTAGTTAATTGGAATATGGGACATGAATTGGGCACGATTAGTTGTGATGCTTAAGTGTCATAAAGAGGCACTAAGCGAGAGTGTGCGTGGAGCGTCACCTTGAGACTGTGGACTAGACCCTTGGAATGCTAGTGGCCTTGCTATGTGAGAGGCACGAGAGTAGAGTACTTGAGACTTTGACCTTACTTGCTTGCCATTTGTGCTCATTCGCACATGCTTGTGAGGGTCGCTCCCTACAAGCCGGCACTCCGGAGTTAGCCTATGCGACCTATGTTCGCTCGTGCGGTATTGAGAAGCCTACGGGGTCGAGTGGGACAGACACATTCCAAGAGTAGGGATGTTGGGCTACCACAGGCACTTAGGCGGCACAAGCTGGACTACCTTTGGTAGGTCCTTAATTGGAAATGGAAATCGACACGGTGTTGAGAATGGTTAATCACTACTAGATAGGTTTAGTAGCTGAATGACATTTATATGCTTTTAGCATAGTGTTGAGACATGTAGTATACTTGATAGTCTCTTTTTTTGCATTAAAGCATACTTGGTTGTCATGACAGAACTTATGCATAATGTATTCATAAAGGTTAATGACATACTATTTTGATATCGTAGATGTACATCACCATGACATCGTTTATACTTGAGTTTAGTAATTTAGCATTTTAATTATGCCTTTATATCGCAGTCATTATTGCTATTATTATTGTACTTACCCTTTTCTTTTGGGGCCTAGTGGTGCATAGAGCTGAGGTCAGTAATTGCCCACTGGGAACTATAAATTATAGTTCTCACGCCCTCTTTTTCTCGATGTTTTTCAGAGCCTTCCACGCAGGGAGAGGCCAGGGATCGCGGAAAGGGTATCGCCTCGGGCTAGCCTGCTTACCGAGGGATCGTTCGATAGGTGGTCTATCTCTCGTGTTTTCTTTTTGTGAGAGGTTGAGAGTTGTCCCCATATATGTATAGAGACCACCATTTTTGTACTAGAGACAGTTATTGTACTACTTATGATTTCTCTTTTTGTCTAGCTTTACTCATTTACTTTGGTGTAGACGTTAGAACTTTACTAGCTCTGATATCATTAGTTGCTAGTTATTTCACTTCTTCTATTTGTTCTATTACTTGCTTTTACTTCCGCTTTTGTTGTAGACGCCTTATATGTGTAGACATATGGCGGGTCTGGGCACGCTACCGGGAGGGCCTTCGCCGGACCCGGGGCGTGACATCTACCCTGTTAATTAATTAGCTCAAAACTTGGCAATAAAAAAGCAAAAAAAGAAAGGATAAGGATGGGGGAGCATGTGGACTCCACCGCTTAATAAAACAAAATTGGCCACAAGCCTCTCCATAACTCAGTATTCAACTTTAGTCTTCTACAATATAAATCTTGAGTTTCAAAGTATGTTTTTACGTCTATTTTGCGCAAAACGTCTCCAACTCCATCAAGCATAAACTTATACTGTAACCTTGCCAATTTGCTAAGGTTTAGTATATTACATCATCCCCTCCTAAAAAAAAGTTTCATCCTCGAAACCTAAAATATATATCAAATCTGAGTTTCTAATAAGTAAGGGTAGGACTCCCGCATCACTGTCTCTGGCTCCGAGGTCGCCTCACACTCCTCGTGATGACTCCACTGTACCTTTACATGCGGGATGACCCGGCTGCGCAATTTTTTCGACTCACGGGCCAGAATTCGCACATGTCGTTCCTCGTATCTCAAGTCCTTGCCAAGCTCCAGCGGAGTGAAGTCGATCACGTGTGAGGGGTCAAACACGTATCTCCTCAATGCCGAGATGTGAAAAACATCATGAATCCCTGCCAGTCGTAGGAATAGAGCAATCCTATAGGCTACCGGTCCAACTCGCTCTAATACCTCGAAAGAGCCTACAAAGCATGGACTGAGCTTTCCACGTACTCCGAATCTGCGTATCCCTCAGAACGGCGAGACTTTCAGAAACACATGATCTCCAACCTGGAACTCCAAGTCTCGTCTCCTGGTGTTAGCGTAGCTCCTCTGTCGACTCTGGGCTGTCAAAAGATGTCGTCATACAGCTTTAACCTTTTCCTCAGCCTCTATCAGAATCTCAGGCCCCAGAGTCTTTCTTTCACGAACATCACTCTAATACAGAGGGGATCGACACCTGTGTCCACACAACGCTTCAAACGGAGCCATCTGAATGCTCGTTTGATAGCTGTTGTTGTACGCAAACTTAGCCAGCCTCAAATGTAGATGCCACCCTCCTCTAAAGTTCAGGACGCATGCCCTCACCATGTCCTTCAGAGTTTGAATGGTCCGCTCAGACTGACCATCCGTCTGTGGGTGAAACGCCTTGCTGAAATGCAACCGTGTACCGAAGGCTGTCTGAAGACTCCTCCAAAAGTGCGAGACAAATCTCGGGTCTCTGTCTGATACGATCGAGATTGGCACACCATGCAACATCACAATCTCATCCAAATATAGCTGAGCAAGTCTATCCCTGGACCAGGTGATCTGTACTGGTAGGAAGTGAGCAGACTTAGTCAGTCTGTCCACTATCACCCAAATAGCATCGAAACCACCCAGTGCTCTCGGTAATCCCACGACAAAGTCCACCGTGATCTGCTCCCATTTCCATTCGGGCACTGGTAGATTCTGAAGCTTGCCAGCATGTAACTGATGTTCTGACTTTACCTGTTGGCAAGTAAGACACTAAGCTACAAATATGCCAATATCTCTCTTCATTTCGTTCCACCAAAAGTGTACCTTCAAATCCTTATACATCTTGGTTCCACCAGGGTGAACCGTATAAGGTGAATAATGAGCCTCTCTCAGAATTTTCTCTCGGATCTCTAAATCCATTGGCACACACAGTCGGTCCCTGTACCACAGTACTCCCGAACTGTCCACTAAAAAGGCCTCAGCCTATCCCGTCTCCAGTTTCTCTCGAATCCTTAACAAGTGAGAGTCTCCACTCTGTTTCTCCCTGATCCTGTCTAACAGAGTGGGTTGCAAGACCATAGGCATCAGTCTTGTAGTTGACCCAGGGGACACTACCTCGAGTCTTAACCGCTACAGCTCCTCAAGTAACAGCCTCTACTGAGTAATCATCATGCCCAAACTTTGCATTGATTTGTTGCTCAACGCATCTGCTACCACATTCGCCTTGCCGGGGTGATACTGAATACTAACATTATAGTCCTTCAACAACTCCAACCACCGGCGTTGCCTCAGGTTCAACTCCTTTTAGGTAAATAGATATTTGAGACTTTTATGATCAGTGAAAATCTCACAGTGCTCACCATATAAGTAGTGCCGCCACAACTTCAAAGCAAAATTCACCGTAGCAAGCTCCAAGTCATGCATAGGATAATTCTTCTTGTAATTCTTCAGTTTTCGTGAAGCATAAGTAATTACCCTACCATGCTGCATCAGCACACAACCCAATCCACTATGCGATGCATCACTGTAAATCACAATTTCTTCCCCCATCACTGAAAGGGTAAGGATAGGAGCCGACATCAATCTCTGTCTCAACTCATCGAAGCTCCTCTGACAGTCCTCACTCCAGATAAACTTAATTCCCTTTCGAGTCAATCGAGTGAGGGGTGTGGAAAGCTTCGCAAAGCCTTCCACAAATCGACGGTAATATCGAGCTAGTCCAAGGAAACTCCTCACTTCAGTCACCGTCGTCGGTCTGGGCCAATCCCGAATAGCATCAATTTTTTTCGGGTCCACTGCTACTCCAACCGCAGAAATCAATGGCCCAAGAAAGAAACCTCCCGAAGCCATAACTCGCACTTCTTCAGCTTAGCATACAACTTCTCACTCAGAAGCTGTAACACTATCCTCAAGTGTTCCTCATGCTCCACATCACTCCGGGAGTATATCAGAATATCATCGATGAACACAACCACGAATCTATCTAAGAACGGCTTGAACACTCTGTTCATCAAATCCATAAATGCAGTAGGGGCATTCGTCAATCCAAAAGGCATCACAGTGAACTCATAATGCCCGTACCGAGTCCGAAAAGCAGTCTTGGGAACATTCTCGGCCCTCACCCTCAACTAGTGGTAACCTGACTGGAGATAAATCTTCGAAAAGACACAGATCCTTGCAGCTGATCAAATAGATCATCGATGCGCGACAAAGAATACTTGTTCTTAATGGTTACTTTATTCAGCTCCCGATAATCCACACACAATCTAAGTGAAACCATCTTTCTTTTTCACGAATAACACCAGCGCTCCCAAGGCAATACATTGGGTCTCATATACCCCTTATCCATAAGATCCTGCAGTTGCGCCTTTAGCTCTCTCAGCTCTGCCGGTGCCATCCGATAGGGTGCCTTCGAGATTGGTGCAGTTTCAGAAACTATATCAATCACAAACTCGATCTCTCTATCCGGCGGCATCGTCGTCAACTTAGGGAGAAAAACATCTGAAAACTCACGGACGATAGGAATATCCTTGAGTCCCGGTGCCGTCGTAGGCACATCCACAATCATCGCCAGAAAAGCAACACATCTTCTACTCATCAGCTGTCGCACCCTCGTCAACGATATCCAAGTGGCAAACAGCGTACTCCTGCAGCCCCTATACACGAACTCCTCCTGGCCTGGCTTGCGGAATGTCACTGTCCTTGCTCTGCAATCGATAGTAGTATAACACCGTGCCAGCCAATCCATGCAAAGCACAACGTCAAAGTCCTGCAGCTGCCCTAAGACCAACAGGTCTGCTGGTATAATCCAAGAATCTAACTACACCGGACACGACCAACAATAGTCTGCTACCTACAAAACATGGTCGGGAATCTGCACCTCTCGTGAATGCAATAAAAGCCCTACCTCTAAACCATGCAATGATGCAAATACTTGACTAACAAAAGAATGTGATGCACCGGTATCAAAAAGGGTACGGGCTCTAATACCAGAAATCAAAATGATACCTGCCACCACCCGGTCGGCTGCTGTAGAGTCCTCCACCTGAGCTGCATATACCCTGCTACTCGGGACCTGCTGTCGCCGCTCACCCTGCCGCGGCATAGACACCCTATCCTCTTGGCGGTAACTCGATGCTACTCCCTAAAATTGCTAAGGTGCCGGTGGTACTGATGCTGTCGATGGTGCTTGTGAGGCTGCTCGGGGACACGCTGCCCTCATATGTCCAGGCTGTCCACATCCATAGCACCGGCCCTCTCTCTGCTCACACTGTCGAGGCTAGTGTGGTCCTCCACAAATCACACACTGCGGCGTTCCCTGCGACTGTCCCTGCTGACGAGATCCTCTGGAACGCTGAGGCCCCGAAGACCCACGACCCTGAGAGCATGATCATGGAGGCCTCGGCGGACGTCTACTGCTCGACTGTCCTCCGTTATCTGGAACCGGGTGCTTCCTATCTTGACTCTACCCCGGCACCTGAGTCCGCTCCTGAATCAACACATCACCGCTCTCCACGCACAAAGCCTGCTCAATAGACGCATCCAAGGTCCTCAACCTCTGCACCTGTACCAACCTAAAGATCTCTGGTCTCAAGCCTCGCTCAACAAATATACCCTGTGGCTCTCGTCTCTGGCTACAAATGGAATACAGTTCACGAGTCGAGTAAACTCACGGATGTACTTCTGAACGGATCGCTCCCCCTACTGAAGCTTCTTCAGGTCCTCCTTGAGCTTCTGCTTCACGCTGTTTGCAAAGTACATCCCATACAGCATTCCGCAGAACTCATCCCACTTCATCTACAATGCCACCAACCCTCGGTCTCGCCTCATCCTCCTCCACCAAGAATGTGCATCGCCAGCCAAGCAGTGCACTCCCAAGTGTACCTGCTCCCGCTCAGGAATAAACAAGTCCTCAAACAGCTTCTCCGTCGCGCTGACCCAGCCCTCTACAACCCAGGGCTCCATGCAGCTGCCATCATAGGTCGGCGGATCAAAACGGCGAAAACGAGCAAGCCTCTCAGTCATCCACTCCTGCTCAGCCTCAGACATCTATGATACCTCTCCAGAAGATGTAACTGGATCTATAGGAACTGTCATTTGTGGGGTTACAGCTGCGGCTGGTGCGGCCACTGGAATAGTCGGGAGTGGGGCTGACTGCTCTGGTGCTCTCCGTATTATGCTTTGCGGCGGAGCTAATGTCTCATACATCCTCTATAATAATGCTCCCTGCTGCCTCGTCACCTCAGTCAAGGCAACCAACTGCTCTTTCAGATCAAGGGGTGCGCTCGATTCTAGCCGTGCACTCGGCTCTGCCGACTCAGGCATTTCTGAAGGTGCAGTACGATCCCGCGTCGGCGGTTGATCTCGGCGTCAATACATAGCTACCTGAAAGTAAAATAAGGGTTAGATACAAAACACAAATACTCTCGACCCAATGAAGTGAAAGTCTAGAAGACTACCCCTATTTCTACTCAAAATTATGCCGTTTGCAGCCGACATAATTTTTCTGACCGAAACAGACACTCCTTCAATCACTCACTCCGCTCTAGGGTGAGTTAGAATAAATCAATCGCTGACTTTCGCGATAATTCACGACTCTCGCGTCTTGTCTTTCTAAAGTTTGCCAAACTTAGAGAACTACTGCAAAAAGAAGTAGTTCTTAGTAGGTACCGCTATCAGCCTCAACGGCTCACCCACTAAGTCTACAGAAAGTATGCCCAAGGATAGTAAAGGAACTGAAAACAATCTACAGCTATATGCCACTATACTATCATGATCCAACACTACTATCTGTAGAAAAATACAATCTCTGACCAAATCTCACTAGGGACTATGAACACACCCGTCCCACTTGTCGAAGCTACACTAACAACAACCACGCTGGGTAGTCAGTGGAGAGCGAGTCCAACCAGAACACAACGACACCAACGCAAACTTATAAAACCCGACTCCGGAGTGGCACTCATGGGCGCTACCGAACCGAGTATGAAAGCGTGTCTCTGCCGAGCTCAATCAGGCTCTCACAGACTACAATCAAAGCAGAAGGGTCAAACTGGTCTAACCACCAAAACTCACGTGCTCTCGGCATAATCCGATGCACAAACAGCAAACTGGGTCCACCGTCAAGCACCACAGCACCCGACAGTCCGGAACCGTCTATACACTACTGTAAAAATAAACTCGACATCCCAGTAGGAACGTAATTTCATTTGACACTATTCTGCGTATCCACCGCTACAAACTACGGCGATACAAATAAACTACAGCTCCTAAAACTAAATATGATAGTTTTCAGAAAATTATAGTGTAGAACCTATAGGTTTCTCCTAAGTCAATTCCAAGTTCAACATGTATAATAAAACTAGCATTTAAAGCTCCAATTCAGATTTCATTTATGAACAATACAAATCGACGAATCGAGCTAATAAACATGATATACAAAGCCAAAAATACATACTGTCAACTCCGGCTTAGGAGGAAAACTGACGATTTTGGTAAACATTAACCCACCTCAAAAGCACGTTCAACAACGGCGAGAAGTCGAAAGAAGGCAACCTACACGCTCGCCTGGTCTCCTCCAACGACACAACCACGACACCGACACGCTAAAATTACACGTGCACGCTATCGACTCACTCGCTCGCTCGCCTCGCTCGCTAGCTCATATGAACGAAACCAAGTTCTACCCTGTTAATTAACTAGCTTAAAACTTGGCAATAAAAAAGCAACAAAAGGAAGGATAAGGATGGGGGAGCACGTGAACTCCACCTCTTAATAAAACAAAATTGCCCACAAGCCCCTCCATAACTAAATATTCAACTTTAGTCTTCTACAATATAAATCTTGAGTTTCAAAGTCCGTTTTTACGTCTATTTTGCGCAAAACGTCTCCAACTCCATCAAGCATAAACTTATACTGTAACCTTGCCAATTTGCTAAGGTTCGGTATATCACAACCGCCGACCTCGCCGACTTTCCCACTTAGTCTAAATCAGGCATAATAGAAGAAATAAGCAAATAGATAAGTAGCGAAGCTATACAAATGCAGCTAATATGCCTAAACAAGATACAATCAATAAAGGATGCTCATGATGCATGCAAATTTCATTTCCAATACCCAATCCATTGGTTAACCCGTAGATTTCGCCTACAACTCACCAACTCAAATTCATAATATCGGGGAGACTCCTACAACCCGACGGGACCGTCCTCTGGGGAGACTCCTACAACCCAGTGATGACTACTCCGGAGCGCATCGCTCGAGGGGGTGCGATCGCCCTCAAGCCAAGACTTACAGGCGAGTATGATCCAATCCTTAACTATAAGGATACCAAATTCAATCCAATTCTTAACTATAAGGATGTAATGCTCAATCAAACCCTTAACTATTATAAGGATGCCTCAACTATGAGGATGCTATATTCACATATGCCATAATACCGTGTTTCATTCTTTAACATTTGTTATGCTCATTAATGCCACACCAATAAGTGTCTCATTTCTAGCATTCATGACTCATTAATGCCACACACATTAAGTGTTCAACTCTAGCATTCATTATACTCATTAATGCCACACTACTACTTTACTCATGTCATAATGTCATCTGTACATCACTAGGTTCTTGTCACAATTCACACATTCATAGGGTTCACAAGTTCTCAATAGTTCACTATCATCTCATATGCATCTTGTACTCAAAGTATGCAACAATACATTCTCAACTCAACCCTACAATGCATGAAATTCATATACATAAGTATGCTCAAGAAGTGACATTTAGACATAAAAAAAAATTCAAGGATTTCGGATAGCACCACCCACCTTGTAGGGTTGCTAAGGTGCTACGATTCGATTCTTATGATTTTTGGACGCTTATTCTCTCGACTGCGGCAAAATGAAGCCAAAATAGACTTTTTCCTCAATTTCTTTGCGTAGACTCGTCAGATTTTCAAACCAAGTCTCCCAACACGTCAGTTTTACCTTTAATTAGAGGTACATAGGCTCAATTTAGATCAAATTCATCTATGGTCAAAAGCCCTCTTTCAAAGCCCTAGAATCTACCATTGCAAGAACACTACATAAAACCATTTTGATTCAAGCAATAGCAAGCTTGATAACATCTAGAGATTCATCTAGAGCCATTCCTAAAGCATTTAAACCAAACCCTAGAGTTCTACCATGGGAGCTCATGAAGCTTACCTCAATAAGCTTCCTTTTCTTGAGCCAAGGAAGAAGTAGTAGTTGCCTCACTCTCTAGCCTCCTTCTCCTCCAAATCCTCCTTTTGATCCACCCCTAAGAGAGAGAGAGAGAGAGAGAGAGAGAGAGAGAGAGAGACTTCTTAGAGAGAGAGAGTGTGTGTGCTTTGGGTTGTAAAGGTGAGGAAAATGAGAGGAAATGAGCTACAACCACTCATGTACACTCCACTCAAACACAATTGCCTAAATCCCCTCCAACAAGCTCCTTTTCACACTGCCCCGCATTGGGCAGTTTTGGGCTACTGGGTCCGGACCCTGCACAGGGTCCGGACCCCGTAGACACCCCGAATGCGAAATTTTCTGAATTTCTTCTATGGTGCCCACCAGGGTCCTCTACACCCTTATGTGCCATTCCAATGCATTTCCGGCTTTCCGAAGCGTTCCGAAGCGACCGACTTCGCATTTTGGTCAATTTGACTAAAGTCCGATATAACCTACCGAAGTTTCGGTATAATACATCTATACTCTTATATAAGAGTATAGTAGCCCTACATCTATACCTACCCTTATGATGGTGGTAGGTGGAATAGTATTTGATCCAAAGGTTATTAATTGTCAAGGGTAGACCTAAAGGTTAGAAACTTAAAAGCACCAATGGATTGGTGCTTTTAAGTGTATTCTAGCTCAACTCTATATATACATACTGCTGCGAGCCGAATTCTCCGACCGCTGACCCGGTCAAAGATCCTCCTTCAAAAAGTGTGCGAGGAGATGAAATGGCTACAAATGATGACCCTCGAAGTTTGCGCCCATCGCAGATCAAGCGATTCAATTGATGAGGGATCGGATCAATCGAGTTCGATTCAACACAAAAAATTCGGTTCAACTGAATCAGCCAAGTGTACGGATTACACAGGAATTTCTAGTTCGGCTGAAGAGCCGAAAAGCTTATATATTGCTCAAAATCAAAAAATGTTTACAAAAGAGAGTACGCCAGCATGACGTACTCGAAGGAAGATCTACTTTGCAAACTACTCCTAAAAAAGATAGTAAATGCGGAAAAAGTAAAAGAATTACAAATAGACTACTCCTAGAAAAATGATAAATGCAGAAAGTAGACTACTCCTCTAGGTGTTATATGTGAGATATGGATCCCAAAGATCTAAAAGAAAATAACACCTAGAGGGGGGTGAATAGGTGTAAACGATAAAACAAAGATTCTCGATACAAATTTAAACTAATTGCGAAAAATTAAAATCAACACACCAAGATTTTACGTGGCAAAACTCCAACTCGGAGAAAAAAACCCACGGGACCGATCACACGAAACAATCCACTATTTAAAAATTGAGTACAAGTGATTTACCAAAATACACGACCCAATTTACCGAATCCTCGTTTTTGATCATCTTCATCAGTCCTCGATCGATCGAAGACCTACAACCGATCACGCCGCAAATCCTCGCAGCAACAATGCCTCGAATCCTCGATGCATCCATCGAATCCACTGCCTCACGTGAAGTCCACGCGCCAACGCTCCATCCGGGGCTCGTAGAGATTAATAGTTTGTGGTGATTCAAATCTTAGAAAGATAATAAGATACGAGGAGAAACCTTTCAATCCATCACCGATTCGATTCTCAAAGAGACATAGGAATAGAAACCAAAGAATCGAGTCGGCGATCGAAAAACGAAAACTTATTTTTAAAACATTGACCAAAAATCTCCAAAACGAGTTTTTAGGGTTTCAAAAAGGTTTTCTTTCTAAGCATAAATAATATGATACTCCCCATAGCTTATTTATAGGTTTAGAAGACTTTTAGATAGACTAGGATTTCAAAAACACGATTTTAAAAACAAACGACGGTCTCAAGGTCCGGACCTCCCATAGGGTCCGGTCCTGCAAGGTCCGATCCTTGAAGCCAGGGACCGGTCTCTCTTTGCATATCAGAAAAAACCAAGCTACGGGGTCCGATCCCTCACAACGTAACATAAATTTCAACGTACGGGGTCCGATCCCTCTGTCCAGGGACCGGTCCCTCGTAGTCTTCAAGTAGAGAGGACCTACGGGGTCCGGTCCCTCTGTCCAGGGACCAGACCCTGAACCTTGAAAGGCTCAGTTTTGTCCAGTTATTACATTTTAAAATCATCCTAAGTCTTCCAAACACTTTTATAAATACAGAATCTCACCACAAATTATTAACATTCATACCTAAGATTTCGAGCATCACGAACGAGTCTTTTAATCTTGAATTACACAATCGTCTCTTCAACCTTTGTCTTCAACTCTTCAAGACTTCATTCGATTCACGAAATCCGCCAACTTAAAAAAATCCTTAAAAATATATATATATATAGAGTAGGGCTACTGTGCTATTAGGAGCACAGCAGCCCTTGTGCTCCTAACTTTCTAACCACCCATCAAGTTTGATGGGTGGTTAGAATGAGAGAGGGAGGAGATATTGGGGAGAAATTGAGTGTTTCAATTTCTCTTATCCTTAAATTTCTCTTCAATATCTCCTCCCTTTCTCATTCTAACCACCCATCAAACTTGATGGGTGGTTAGAAAGTTTGGAGCACAAGGGCTGCTGTGCTCCTAATAGCACAGTAGCCCTACTATATATATATATATATAGAGAGAGAGAGAGAGAGAGAGAGAGAGAGAGAGTCAATCTTAGCATCACTGAGGTGCAATCAAAATCAAACTCAAATCGATAGTCATGTCGTTAAACTGTGCGGCCCCAAATTCAATTGACCATCATATTTATGTTCTATTCATTTACATTGGGGGTATGCCTCTAGTTAAGCCATGTGATTGTATAGCAACCTATTTAATAATATTCATATTTTATTTGATTTCAATCTATTTCATTATCAACATTTTAGAGGTCTCTTAATCGAAAGTGTTTTAACATTTTATAAGGGTAATTAACCGTCAATGCTTGTGTCTACTGCAAGCCATGAATCTTCAATACGTGATACTCATATACATATTTAAGTATTAATCTGAATCATGAATACTACCGCACAGAAAGTCAAAAAAGATTAATCGTGTGAGACAAGTCATTAGTAGTCGCAGACATTACGTTTATACGAAATATCAGAAAGGTTAGAAGGGAGAAATCTTCCTCTGGAGTCATCGTAAAAACTAAATTTTAATTCGTAAAAAGCTGGGAGGACCACCCTACATTTGCATATACCCACGTCCTCAACTAACAATTTAGTGAACATTAACTTGAATGAACACAAATATATTTAAACGATTTAAATAAGGGAAGACCACAAAAGAGTAAAACAAAGAAGAACACACAGTGCATTAGCCGCACTAAAGGGAGAGAACCGCAAGGAGTACAACAGCCTCTCTCTAAAGGAAGACAACCGCAGGAATATACCGATACATACTGCCGCTTTTATTATGCACAAAAAAGCTAGAAGTCTACAACTAATTGTTATTTATGTACAGAAAAGCTGTTTCAATTCGTTATAGCTGTATAAACTTCAAAAGCTCACCTTTCTTTTCTCTATAACAATTACAATGGTCTTTTTCCTATGATTTCTATCTATTTACACTCTACAGCTCCTTATGCTGATTTACAGCTGCAGTGGATACGAACAAGTTCAGGTGTCAGTGCGGCATAAGGATCTTCTTACGATAGGCAGTACAAGCAAGGCACTCTCAGCCTAGATTACTTCGATGCACAACACGCAGACCCCACCTTCGCATCTTTCCTTTTTCTATCACAGACAGAACGACCTGTAGAGCATCCTCAGCTTCTTCATTATTTGGCAATTCCACACTTGCGTGAAAGAGAGGTGTAGAAGTGGAAGGCAGGCTCCATGGCCTATTACTCCTTGTGCCACCACCTCTTTTCTGCTTGGGTAGCGTCTCTGCAGTGCTTCCAACAATATTCACCACCTCCTCTGACCTATCTATGTGAACCACACTCTCCAGATTCATCTCTGTTTCTATCACCCATTCTGGATCAGGAGGAACACCAATAAAGGCCGATGCTCCTAGATCGACTAAGTAAGGGCAAAAAACAACCAAAAGTAATCTTTCGGTAAGGATAATGAACTTCCCCGACTGTTTCAGTGCTTTGCACAGAACAAAAGTTTCGTTTTTAAGCCTGCATCCATCTGCTTGTACGAGCATTGACACTCCGATGGCTTCTTCCCACGAGTATGGCAACAAAGGCAGCTCTTTTGTCAAAGGCCGTGGGAAACGGACGCGAAAGTAATTGAATCGATGGGGATTGCTTCGATTCCTAATGCTCTGTGCAGTTTTTCCTGTGGCTTCGAGAATGCTGGCCACTGGCTTCGCCACAAGTCCAGCAGTACCCATTGCTATTCCTGTTGGAACAAGAATTAGTGTTTTTCAGTACACGAATGCTACGGAAATAAATAGTAGGGTTTCCATAAACGGAAGTACCTGAAACAACTCCTGGAAGGCCATGCTTCTCAGCACCCCTTATTGGGGATTGGAGGAGCCCAGTTAGACCCTGCACAACAGTTGAGATCTAGATTAGATGAGAGAATTGAAGGAAATCGAAAAAATAGAAGCATGATCACGAGCAAAACAGCAGTTTCTGCAAAAAATGGATCATACACAACCCCAATTGCATTGACTAACCATAGGAGCAAGAAATGAAAAATGAGAAGGTAAAACTAACAAGCTAATACATAGACTAATGTGACTAAATATTTGTAACAAGCTAATACATACACTAATATAAGTTCGTATATAAAAAAAAAAAGAAAAAAAAGAAAATCACTTTGATTTGTTTGAGAGAGTAACAAGAAACTTTGATAATCAATACAAAGAAATAATCATTTCTTCATTGTACCGAAACAAATGAAATTTGTAATCACTTTGAAATATAACATCAAACACGTGAGAATAAAAATTCTTTTTACAGCCATAATATTTATTCGGAGGAAAGATAGCCGTAATAGCTGTTATAAATTAATTTTATTTTTATTGGTCAAATAACAATTGTATGAATCCAAAAAGTAAATTGTCGACCAATTCTGAACAAACAGGCGCTGTTGCACTCTTCTTATATTTCACTCTATCAATTTTCAGATATTCTGCTATGTTTTTCCACATAGCAGTTTTGCAGAGAGCAACAACACAAAGGTTTGATAACTAATAATACATAGAAACAATCATTTCTGCAATGTAATGAAATCACATGAAATTTGTAATCAAATTGAAATCTAATGTCAACACCAAGGTTTAAAGCGCCGTGGCACGTGGGCGTGCCGCTGTCTGCATGGGCACTGTATGGCACCGGCACACTTCCGTGCTGACACATGGTACGCTTGCGTATTGATGGATGCACATTACCTCCTACTGGCACGCTTTGGCATGGACTTATTTTAGTTTTTTTTATTCCAATAAGCTCTTATAATGTTATTTTGAAAGATTTAATTAAATAATTATGAATATTTGTTATGTATATTTACTATACTCATCAATTAATATACCTGTAAACTTTTTTGTATGTAAAGTACAATTATATCTGATGCAGAATAGAAAGTTTTACAAGTTGAAATTTTTAAAATGCAAAGATGTTTGTTTTCTNTGATTCCAATAAACTCTTATAATGTTATTTTGAAAGATTTAATTAAATAATTATGAATATTTGTTATGTATAGCTTACTATACTTATCAATTAATATGCCTGTAAACTTTTTTGTATGTAAAGTACAATTATATCTGATGCAGAATAGAAAGTTTTACAAGTTGAAATTTTTAAAATGCAAAGATGTTTGTTTTCTTTTTTTCTTTTGACCATATTACAGTCTTTCTTTTATAAAATACAAAAAAAAAAATTAATAGATCTATCAAAAAATTAAGCAATAAATTATATAACAAATAAATTAAATAAATTTAAGTATCAATTGATTTAATTTAGCTTTTAATTTTATCAGTATTTTCAATCTTCTAGCGCAAAAGAAAAATTTTATATTTGATGTGGCTCAAAATTTGTTTATTGAGTTTGATATGTTTCCTTAATTCGCCAAAAATTTCGTAGTGCAATAGATTTTGATAAAATAATTTGTGAAGAAAAAATAGATGTCTGTGGTGGAAGCGGAGGGCTCCGACAAATCTTTTTCCCGTATATTGATAAACAAAAAAAAATAAATTATAATTTTTTGACTTACCTAATAAGTAAATTTTCGATTTGCAATGCCTTTGGGAGGGTGTGGGGTACCCAGAATGCTTTGGATACCCCAAAGAACAAAAAAAACAAAAAAAAAAAGCAAAAGAAAAAAAAGCAGTCCCGATGTGGCATACTGTGCTGTGCCGCCCTGTCTTGTGCGGCACGGCACTGCTTGCCGCGGCACGGCGCTATGCCACCTTATATAAGATTTATTAGGATAAAAAGATAATAGCTAAAGTCCTGTTAAATAGTTTAAATTTTATTTGTCAAATAACAGCTGTAATAATCCAACAAGTAAATTGTAGACCAATTCTGAACACAGAAAAGTTGCACTCTTCTTATATTCCACCGTATCAAATTTCTGATATTCTGCTAAGCATGTTTTCCCACAAATGAATATAGTAATGCCAGTAAATGTTCATTAGGCACAAAATTTATTGTCACAGAGGACAATCTATTCAAAAGATAAGGTACGAATTACACCTCCAGAAGCCCATTCAGTACACCCTTGCCATGTAAATCTAAATGATTTTTCAGCTCATCCAATTCAGCTTGTTCATCAAAAGTAAAGGCAACAATGCCCTGCGCAAAAAAAGAAAAAAAAAAAAAAGAAAAAAAAGAAGAAGAAGAAGAAGAAGAAAAGGTTATAATGTGTTGTCGAAAAGTTTTTCTGCGGTCTGGTTGAATCACAGAATTGAATGTTACCTTGTAAGCTGTTTTAGTGAACTGAGTAGTAGTACTGCTTATGGCATAGACAGTACTATTAAAAAGAGTTTTCGAGCCTTGTGCTATTCCAGTGAGTAGTTCAGCAGGACTCTGAGAATAAAAATATTGAAGATGGCCATCAAATAATTATATGGAATACGTATGATCCAGGCAATTAAAAAGAAGGAAAATAATAATAATAATAATAATAATAATAATTGCTTCACACCTGCAAGACCCCTATGCTCGAAGCAGATATGAAGTCCTTGAAACCGGTTCTGACATTCCGTGCAAAACCCATAGGATTTCCTATAACACCAGCTGAACCAAGTATCTGCATTCAGATAGAAAGTGTTGGATAATGGCTACAGGAGGCACATGTGGCATTCATCTCTGAGAAAGTATAATTTTACTAGGCCTGTTTTCAATCCCAATGATGGCGTGAGCCAATATACTAAGTGAAAGAATGATCAAGTAGTTTATAAAGCCCATGGATGCATGCATAGATAGGTTCATCAAACAACTAGGGCAACAAGTACAGATTTCATTAGTATACAAATGAAAATTTTAACAGGTGAATAGGAACTATTTAAAGATACACCGAGGATAAGAACAAGAGACGGTAACCAAAATTGAACAGAAGGTACAATTTAGTGAGTGAATAACCAGATAGCAGAATCCATTTCACCTTGTACAGTTCATGAAGCAACTGCCTCGTATAATGACTAGCAAGAATCTGTTGGATTGATTTCCAGCTAGCCATCAGATTTTCCAACTTTAATTCTCCAAGATGAACAGGAACTCCTTCGACATCAACAAGGGCCATCAGACCTCTCTACAGCAGAACAAAGCATAATGCAAAGAAAATTCTAGATTAAAGAAGTCAAAGTACAAAAACAAAATTAAAATTGAAAAAAATGAGTGTCAACTTGCCCACTAAAATACAAAACAGTGGTTAAAACATTCAAGAGGAGTAAGCATCTGCAAAATTTGAGAGAGGTATGGCAATCATATATTCTGAGCTTATTACTAACATGCAATAGGAAAAGATATACTTGAGAACTTTTTGAGTTTGGATATAGAGAGACCTTTTTATTGACTTAAATCTTTAATATCTTCAAGTTAACAGATATAAAACATGTCTTTACAATCTTCATTTCGAACTTCTTAATCGCTGTATTGTTGTTTTCTAAGTTTCCCCAGATATAAGCAAAATTTTCTAATATTTACCAGTAAGAAGGAAGTCGTGTTAGTGATAACCACAAAATCTAGAACAAGCATATAGTAATTTGTATCAAGGATCGCCCTTGCAAAAGCATGCTTCCATGACAAAAGCTGGTAGGCAAGGTACAGCCGTGATAAATGACACTATTTCCGACACGGTGTTGCATGCTGATGGCACGGACAATCACTCTCACACAAGGTTTTAAGTGCCCGTCGGCACGGGCCGTATACACTGTGCCAACAAAATACCGGCACGATACAGACCCCGTGCCGATAGCACAGCTCAAAACCCTCTATTCTTTAAATTAATAAGTAATTTCCTCAATAAAGTTCAAAAGATGTGATAAAAAGACAAAATAAATAGTTAGAATATTTTGTTGCTAAAGAAAATAAATATTTAATGCTATTATGTGTCGGCACACAAGAATTTTTTTTACCGGAACGCATCGACACGACTCGGCACTCACCGTGCCGTACCGTACCGGCAAGTTTCAAGCACGACTCCGTGCTACGGCACTTAAATCCTGGCTCTCACAGACTCACAAATTGGCGTGCATTTTTATCCTTTTCTTGTGTTTTCAGGCTTATATTTAATTATAATTAAGATCCATATCAAGGATTTAAGTGCTGTAGCACGGGATCGTGCCGGAAACTTGCCGGCATGGTATAGCACGGTGCATGCCGGGCCGTGCCGATGAGAGCCGATCACAAAAAATATGTGTATCGACACGTAACGGCATGAAATATTTATTTTCTTTAGCATCAAAATATGCCAATTATTTATTATATATTTTTATCAAATCTTTTGAACTTTATTGAGAAAATTACTTACTAATTTCAAGAATAGAGGGTTTTGAGTTATGCCATTGGCACGGGGGCTGTATCGTGCCGATATCTTGCTGGCACGATACGGCACGATAAATACGGTCCGTGCCGATGTGCACTTTAATCCTTAATCCATATTTTCTGAGTTGTAGTGTAGATGTTTGCTAAAAAGATCATACAGTGCAAAGAAACATTTAGCTACTGAATTGGCAAAATTTAATGCATCGCGGCACACCTTAATATGTGTTAGTATGGCTCAATAATTTGTGGCACTCGTGCATCAGAATTACTACGTCAGCCACATTCTGGCACTCATGATAATTTGAACACATCATATAACATCATTCCACAAAGGGCCTAAGGAAAACTCTTAATTTGCCATGAGTTAGAAAATAAAGAGAGATAGAAGGGAAAGAAAGAGAAAGGTAGCACATTAAGAGGGATGTATTTTCCTTTTGGTGATATACAATGTTAGAAATTTCACTCATTTATTAATACTCTCAGCTTCATATTGATCTTTGGTGATATCTGGTTCTCAAAACTTACTTTCGGATTAATTTCACGTGATTTTATTGATTGCATAATGAATATCGAGTTTTAATCTACTAAGAAAACAGGAAGTGATAGCAAATACTCAATGCCCACCATGAGTTTACAATCTCCTCCCTACCATCCAACATCCATAATGCTGCTATGTACCATTGAATAATTTACACCATTATAGTGTTAAGAAAAGTATATTAAGGCACCTTAAAATATTTAAATATTACCATTTTAACTAGCTTGATATTTATGACATCTTTAAGAAGACATTCATTTATTCTTTTGTAATGTTATCACACAGTTCTATAAAAATTCCTACAACGGAGTTTACATGCTCGAGTTCAAATCACAAACATTAGAAGACCAACTTAAGTAGATAAAACTATACCACTTATCATGTTGATCTCCTCTTATATTTTCTACTCTTTGTAACTTCAATTACATAGTACAAAACCAAGTGATATGACTAAGGACATGTCATACCAAACAGGCAACCCAAATAGAAACAGAACAAATTGAATACTGATTAGTGGGACAGTTTGATGGAATTCTGTAATTCCCTAAGTACCGTTTGGTTCGGATATAAGCAAGAACTAGCTATAACAGGGATAGGTACAAGTATGGAGATAAGAAAACTAGCGTTTGAATGAAAATTGGATTGTTCCCGGGGAGAAAAAAAAATAGCGTTTGGATAGATAATATGGAATAAGAAAAATATTAGGTAGTTTTATATAGAAAATGGAGGTGTTGGTGGGGATAGTTATAACCCGTTATTATAGGTAACCGAGAACTATTGTTCTCGGGTAAAAAATTAGCGTTTGGGTATAAAAGGGGGGATAAGGGCCTATCCCTATCCCTATCCCCTTACCAAACACTGTTAATAGACAATCTATTAAAAAGAATCATTTCTGCGAGATTCAACATAATGCAAGAGTTTCAATTAAATATCTTCCTTCGCTATCGATAGCTAAACATCAAAATACAAGAATTTTACACACTGTAAGTAATAGCTGAGCAGTAACCTTCAAAAAGCAAGAAGCATTTTCACCTGTATAGTGGTACTACTGTTGCGAGACCTGGTATCCATCTCTGAAGCTACTTCACTTTGAGTCATCCACGGATTGCTAGTAAAGCTTTAACATAAGAAAAGAAGTTATTCAAAGATACTGATTATTTAAATGAAAAAGTGTGAACATATATCCTAGATCATTGAAACTGAAGCTAAAAATATGTGAAAAGTAGAGAAAATCTATTATCAGCCAACAAAATAATCTAGAAGAGAAAATAGCACCTTAAAGATAACTTTATAGGGGCCAACTGAAACATTTCCACATATAACTTTTTCTGCCTTCTAGCTAAAAGGTATATTTGTTGCCAAGGAGCTCCAATAGGAACAACAGAAGGGAGTAATCCACTCTTATTCTGTCCTTCGACATAGTCGGAATCTCTTAACATACTTTTGTACCTATACTCCCTGACATTTTCCAGGCACTCTTTTGAAGCATCAGTAATAGACTCTGGAATCCACAGTTCAATTTCTTTTCCTAGGCTTCGGCCTTGTAGTCTCGTATAAACAGCTCTAAAAAAGTCAACCAAACTGAAAAGAACTCGTTCTTCAAGCTCGATGCACAAAGGGGCCAAACTGTAATACACAAGTTACTTAAGTTCAGGTTTGTGCGAGAGAGAAAGAGAGACCATATAATTATAAAACAACAAAAGAAACATACCATATATTTATGTATTCATAAGAATCCAATGAGGTATCTCTAATCCTCCATTTGGAGGCAGCTACATAAAAGATAGGGTCGAGTGTAGTGTCAGAACTAGAATAGTTCATATAACCATTTTGAAGCCCCAGCTGCATTTCTTTACTTCTGAAGAAGGATCTTCCCTTGTATTTATTGTCAAAAGACAGCATGATAGGATGCGGACTATCGGAGTACTGATTATCAATTTGAATAGATCCTATTTTGAGAGAAATCTTTTGCTGATCCAAACTTCGCATTGCAACAATTGTGGTCATCTTCGCACAAGCAAAAAGCAACTCCTGCAAAGTTAAAAATAAATCAAGGTTGCATATAGCGCATAGCGGGCACACAACTTTTGAGGGGTTTTATAGTAGATAGCAGGTGCCATAGCAGCAGCTATAAACCCATAATGGGATATAAATTAGTAATTACTTAAATTCTTATATTCCTGATTGCATTTGTAGTTAACATGATAAAAAAAAATATATCAGTTCCAAATATGCAAGTGTATTACTTACAAATTTCTTTACATCTATATTCCTAATTATATTTCTCCTTAATATGGTGATCCTTGCAGGCCTGGTGATCCTCAGTGGCCCCCACTGTGCTTTTCAGGGAAACCCCAATTTTCTCATTTGGTCTCCACAAGGAATGTGACTGAATAGTTCCCTTGGTACCCACTAATTACTTCATTACCTTCAATCAAATAGTTTTTCAAGTTTTTACTGATTTCAGACCAAAATCAGCCTGCCTAAATCTTTAAGTATTTGGGGCTTGAGAAAAAGACCAGCTATAGCAGCCATTATGGCTTCTGTAGTGGTTGCTATAATCCTAATCTGCTAAATTCTATCTTATGTCACATAACGTAGTGTTTATGCTCAACTACTGCTATAGCGGCTAACTGGCCATACCGGACGGCGGACGCTATTTAGAACACCCAGACTAATCAGAAAAAACTGGCTAAACATTCCGTAATAGGTGCTGTTATGCTAATTTTTACACCTAATTATAATCAACCAAATTAGACAAACAATCTACCTGAGGAGAAGAGCTTATCAATGATATCCCAATAAATGGCAACTGTATTGTCAGAGTCTCACTGAAATTAACTTGATATTCCTGTTTCTGATCAACATCCATTCTTTCTTTGAATCCTAGAAAACCAATTTCTTCCATGTCCTTTATAGAATGACAAGTTGAATCAACAACATTCAGCACCTGTAGTTCATGAACATAAGGAAAGGTCAATAATAAATAGCAAGACTGAATTTGCGTTTCATATAAACATGCAAAGATTTAAGAACTACCTTGATAGCCCCTTCTGCATGCACCGAGATACAGAGTCTTCTATCAGATTTCTGCAAACAAAATTAAAAGTCAAAAAGAAGGTAATAATAAGCTCAAAGTGATACAGTTTTAGCAAAGGCATATCAGAAGCTTCTGAAAATTAGTAAATCGTGCATGAAAAGTAAGATGCAAGATCTATCTTACTAGTGACAAAAGTTTCTTTATCCAGCATTTCATGATTTTGTAAGATGCTCTGACAAATTCTAAACCTCACGCACAGTTTCTCTTAGATACTCAATTGATGATTGAATGAGATAAATACCAGCTTTTCTCATTGTTAGGAGTAGTTTGCAATGCAGGATACACTAAAATATATTCTGATACGCCGGCTTACTGAAGATCACTGTAAAAATGCTCACAAATAATGCCCTCCCCAAGCAATGGGGGCAATTAAGTGCCCTTTCTGTTTCCAAATTTACTCCAGAGTAGAAGGTGAGTTCAGAGCCCGTAAAAGGACATTTATGGAAGTAAGAGAAGTTGTGTGCGGCTGAGTAATAGATCTACACATGCTGGATGGTCATGATTACTTTATAATAGTGGACACAAACCATAATATAAGATTGGTAAAATAATAATGATGTGTTAAATTGAGACATGACCTGGCCAAGATAGGATGCAGTCCAAACTAAGTAAAATATCAGTGCCACCCGAAGTGGAAATGGAAACATATATAAGAATGGAATTATTGTAAAGCTAATAATTGTCAATACTACTAGGCAGTTTTGGAAGCAAATTTTCAGCAAAATAGTAAAAAAATTAATTCAATAGAAATTTTCAAAATTTTTCTGATTGGACCACAGATTTATCAGACACTAGAACAAGGTAATTAAACAAAAAGCTTCTTTAGAAGACAATATTCGCTGTGCACTTTCTTTGTTAGTTTCCTAGTGTGTCGCAATAATTGTTTTTAAAGCATTCCTCGAAATCGATACTGTCATCCCAGTGCAACTATAAGAGAAACTTGATAAATGTTAATATGGTTAGAACTATAAAGCAGTAGAAATATGATTCAGGTGCTTGATAATCCTTCAAGAAGTCCCTACAACGTAAGGACATGAGTACCTCCGATGTTGAAGGGATATTCACATGCATGTATTGATTTACATCATCAAGACTGTAGTTTCCCAATATTCGCTCCCCAGGCACCTAACAAACAACATACGAAAAATGTTTGTATACACAATGACAACTATGGCAATTTTTGTAAGAACGAAATAATCATTTTCGCATACCTCAATTATAAGACGATGAGGGTAGCAAGGCTCATCCCAAGCATATTGGCAAGATGTGTATGGATAAACTACTGTTTCAATAGATTCACACCTCTGTTGGTAAACCCGCAATCTCTATACCAAAATTAAAAATGCCATTTTAACTAGAAATACATCACGAATATGGAAGTACACAAGTACTAGATATGAAAATTATAACTACTTCAATAGTTCAATCAGAAGTTTAATCGCGCTATGTGCTACTTGCACAGGTGTGAATGTTTCAAGTTTTACAGAGAAACATAAGTGTTAGGATATATTTAGCATGCATATATTACATTACATGTATAACGAGACATATATGGTATATTCTATATATAGTATAAGTTAATATGGTAATGAAAGTTGCCATGTATACACCTCTTGTAATTTTATGTATATTCACATCAATGAAATCCAAAAGGGTCAAACTCTTTGGCCTATCTTTCATGGTATAAGAGCCAAGCCCTAACTCTAGGGTATAGCGATCCAGTGCCACCCTTCTCACTCGTCGGATCTCATCGGCATTGATCTTGCCTTTTCTTCTCTCATGATAATTTTCCTTACTGCCACAGTACCAGCACTACAGTAATTTCAGCACTACAATACTGATGCTACAGTAATTTCGGCCTATTTGTGATCTCTTTTTTGTCTCTCAATGATCTCCCCGCTTGTTTTTCTAGTGTTTTTGGTGCGGCTTATCTTGGGCTCTCGACTTCCCTATTGCTTCCTTGGTGTCGGTTGGCTCCTCTTGTGGTGGCAAATATATTTTCATCAACCTCTACTCTCCCAGTCATTAATATCAAAATCTTGTGTCGTTAAAACTCACTAAGTCCACATATTTAGTGTAGAAACAAGTTTTTCTTAATATTTTAGAGTGTTTTGATATTTTCTCACATGTGACTAGGACCACTATTATTCCTCCTCAAGTTATTGAAGCCGCTGATAAGAAAATAACTATGAATCCTAAATATTTAATCTAGACACAACTATACTGTCCTCGATTAATGCTTCTCTATCCCTTAGTATTCTGCAGATGGTCATATCCAGCTCACCTAAAACAGCTTGTGAAGCGTGGAAAGTCATGAGGCATACTTCCTTGACAAGGTAGCCTCTACGGTCTTTTCTCTAAAATCTAAGTTATGAAGTATCAAAAAGGGATCAATAGGGATGACTGACTATATGCAAAAAATCAAGTCAATAGGTGATGCCCTTCAAGCAATTGGTGAACCCAAGTCTGATCATAATTTGGCCATGACTGTTCTTCTAGGACTACCAGAGGACTATAAAGGCTTTGTAAGTGCTCTTAATACACACAAAACAAAAATCCAAGGTTTTAAGTGCCGCTACGTCTCGCGGCACGCTGTTGCGTGCCGCTCGAGACAAAGCGGCACGCACCAGCGTGCCGCCAGCACGTATCGGCTTGCCGCTGGTTTTTTTTTTTGGCTTTTTTTTTTGTTCTCTTGGATACGGACGCCCCCCTCCCTTCCCAGGCCATCTATATTGCATTTTTTTCACTTTTCTCTTATTTTTTTGACATTGTGATGCCTTTTTGTCAACTCTTTTTTTTTTTGCCTTTTCTTTTATTAAATTAAAAACTTATAATTTAACTTCTTACTTATCCGATCCATACCGCGGGGGGCGAAGCCCCCCGCACCCACGCGGGGGGCGAGCCCTCCGCTTCCACCACATACATCCATTTTTTCTTCACAAAAAATTTTGTCAAAATTTGTCGCACCGCAAAACTTTCGGTGAATCAGGGAAACAAAAATCGATTTTCTAAACAAATTTTGATCAATATATTTTTTTTAAAGAAAAAAAAATAAAGGTAGTTGCGGTACTATTCTGGTTGTTCTAGTCATTATATATTTCCTAATCGAATCAATATATAGAAACAAAAGAATAGTTGTACTTTTCAAATAAAAACAAAAGAATTTTAACTTCTATTCTACATCAGGTATAGTTGTACTTTATATACAAAATGATTACATGCATGTTAATTGATGAGTATAGTAAGCTATACATAGCAAATATTAATAATTATTTGTCTAAATCTTTCAAAATAACATTATAAAGCCTTATTGGAACAAAAAAAACTTAAATAAGTCCGTGCCAAAGCGTGCCAGTAGGAGGTCATGCGTATCCATCGGCACGCACGCGTACCACGTGTCGGCACGAAAGCGTGCCCGTGCCGTACCGTGCCAGGGAAAGAGCGGCACGCCCCCGTGCCACAGCACTTTAAACCTTGCAAAAATCTGTCTTCTAACACCTTCGCCCACTCCTTATGCAAGAAGAAACTGAAGTTCAACGTCGTACTATCTTGACGACACCACCTATAACTTCTCCTATTGATGGTGAAGCCTTCTATACAAATTGTGGTCAACACAACCATGGAGGTCGTGGGGGTAGATATCGTGGAGGCCGAGAACAACGTGGTAGACATAACTCTAATCCTAGCCGTGGATCTTATGGAGCATATCCACATCCTCAACCTAGCCATAACCAATTTAATCGACAGTCTACTGTCTCCCGATCTGGCACAGAGTGTCAGATCTGTGGTAAATTTCATCACTCTGGTCTTCAATGTATGCATTGTTTCAATCATTCCTTCATTGCAGATGATATCCCACAAACTTTCATTGCCATAAGCCTCCATGAGCCCAGTGAGGAGGTTTGGTATCCCGACACTAGAGCATCCAATCATATGACTGCTAATCCAGATATTCTCTTACCATCTAAACATTATACTGGGCAAGATAAGATTCTAGCTGGTAATGAAAATTTGCTGAATATTACTTAGACAAGTGAAACACATTTGAAAACTGCTTCCACTTCCTTTGTCTCAAGAATGTTCTTATTGTTCTTTCTATTCAACGAAATTTACTCTGTGTTCGTCAATTTTGCCATGATAACAAATCTCTTTTTGAATTTGACTCATCTAGCTTTGCTGTAAAGGACAAGGAAACAGGGAAGAAGCTTCACAGATGCCGTATTTCGAGCACTTCACTCTATCCAATTTCTTCTCGAGTTGCAATTATAGGGAATAAACAACTATTAGCTTGTGTTGCATCTAGGTTTAGTGGAGATATTTGGCATAGACGTTTAGGTCAGCCTAGTTTATCTGTTCCATCAAAGTTTGTTAAAGCAAATAATATTACTAATGGTAGTTCTGGAATAAATTTGTCTATTTGCAATGCATGTCACATAGGAAAACATGTCAAACTGTCTTTTACTGATTCTGACTCAAAATCTGCTTTTCCTTTTCAACTTGTTCATTCTGATATATGACAGTCTCTTGTTCCTTCGATTTTCTGGCTATAAGTATTATGTAATTTTTGTGAATGATTATTCTTGATATTTTTGGGTTTATCTTCTAAAATATAAACATGAGGTTTTTGAAAAATTTCAAGGCGATGGTTGAAATTTTATCGAAAAATTAAAACTTTTCAATATGACAATGGTACGGAGTATGTGAATGATAAATTTTCTACTTTATTTTTATAGAATGGGATTATTCATAGGTTTTCTTGTCCTCATACACCACAACAAAATGGTGCAGCAGAGAGGAAAAACATAGACATTTAACTAATATCATCCGAAATCTTCTTCAAGCTTCGATGCCCTTCGTTTTTGGGCCGATGCTCTTCAAATTGCTGTTTTCCTTGTCAATTGCACTCCTTCATTTACTGTTTTAAAAGGGAAATCACCATACGATATTTTGCATGATTGTGCTCTCTCTGACTTGCAACTTGTTAAGGTGTTTGGGTGTTTGTGTTATTCTGATCTACAGGATGTTGCTGATCATAAGCTCTCTCCCAAATCACTTCCTTGTGTATTCTTAGGACTGTCTGATAGACAGAAAGAGTTTCGCTGCCTATACCCGAGCACTGGAAAATATTTTATTTCTCGGCGTGTTACATTTTTTGAAACAGTATTTTCTTTTTCCTATCTTTCAAAATTTTCTAACTTTTTAGTGCCTGTGAATTCAAATTTTCAACTGCTTCAAAATTCTCTCTAATCCTCCTTTACTGGATAAGTCTCCGTCTCTTCTTGATGCCATCTCTGGCTTCAATTTCACGTGTTTCAGCACTACCGATGGTACTAGTGCTTCTTGCACTGATCACCTTCCTACGCCCGTTTCACCACCATTTGAGTACTTACCTCAATTTCCTACCAACTTGAACTCATATGAAAATGATACCTCTGCTGCTGGTCACCAAGAGCTCCGTGTCTATACCCGCCGACGCCTCTCCAAGACTACAACACCCAGTCCTCCTACCGAACTTGCTCCATCACCATCTGACCCTTCAGCCTCCACTTTATATAGATATTGCACCACCCATTTCGTCCTCTACCTTACCTAATTCACCTATAGCTCCACCTATCCCTTCTCGCATACACCCTATTCTCACTCGATCCATGACAAAGGATTTGACTGCATCTACCTCACTCTTGGCTTCTAAACAATCATTATTTCCTTACGAGCCCAACTCCTTTATTGAGGCTTTCCAAGATACAAATTGGCGTGCAGCTATGACCGAGGAGTTTCATGCTCTATTGGAAAATTCTACTTGGGACCTTGTTCCCTCTCCACCGTCAATCAATCTTATTGGCTACAAGTAGGTATACAAGGTCAAACAGAAGGCGGATGGTTCTCCTGAGCGTCTTAAAGCTCGACTGGTAACTCAGGGCTGCAAGCAACGACAGGATGTTGACTTTGATGAAACGTTTTCTCCAGTTGTGAAATCAACTACTATTTGTACTGTTCTTTCTGTTGCTTTCTCTTCTGGGTGGACACTTTGACAGCTTAATGTGAAGAATGCCTTTCATGGCTCTCTTTATGAAAAGTTCATGTGAAAAAACATTGTACATCATTCCTTTCCTAATCATGTCTGTCGACTCAAGAAGGCTATCTATGGACTCAAGCAAGTACCTCGGACTTAGTTTCAGCATTTTACCTCCTTTCTTTCGGAGATTGGTTTTATTAGCAGCACTACAGATCCCTCGATGTTCACTTGCCACTCACCTTCTGGGACTCATTCTTCTCCTATATGTTGATGATATTATCGTCACTAGGAGTTATTCTTCTCTGGTTGCGTCTCTTATCAGTGCTTTACAACTTGAGTTTGCGATAAAGGACTTCGGACCTTCACACTATTTTTTGGGCATTGAACTCAAGTGCTCCCCTTCTGGTCTTTTTATGACTCAATAGAAATATGCACATCAACTACTTGAGCATCACGGTTTTCTTGCTAATAAGCTGGTTTCTACTCTTCTTTCACCTGCCACTTCTCTCGTCTCATGAAAGGCAACCACTTGATGACCTCTACATCTTTCGTCAGATGGTTGGTGCATTACAATACCTTACTTTCACATGGTCGGATATCTCCTATGTTGTTAATATTGTTGCTCAGTATCTTCATGCACGTCGTGAGCCTCACATGCAAGTTGTCAAACGTCTGCTTCATTATATCCGAGGGATACTATCCTATGGCATTCCTATCTCCCGTTGCGACAATCCATCTCTCGTTGCTTTCCCTGATGCTAATTGGGTTGCTTGTCTAGATACGCGGCGGTCCACTTCCAGCTACTGTATCTTTCTTGGACCTAATCTTATCTCGTGGTTGGCAAAGAAGCAACCTACTATTTCCTGCTCTAGTTCTGAAGCGGAGTATCGCGTTGTGGCCTATGCGCTTGCTGAGACCGTTTAGATCTGACATCTCCTTCGTGATCTTGGAATCTCCCTCCAGCGGTCTATTTGAATCTATTGCGACAATCTTAGCACAACATATCTCGCTACAAATCTTGTCTTACATGCTCGTACGAAGCGCATTGAGCTTGATCATCATTTATGAAGGAGAAAGTTCACTAGGGTGACTTGGATTTGGTCCATATCTCTTCTGATAAGCAACTGGCTGACATCTTCACCAAGCCCTTGTCCACTTCCCATTTTTTAACCTTGCGAACCAATCTTCACATCTGTGCAAAGGATGCTCAGCTTGCGAGAGGATGTTAGGATATATTTAGCATACATATATTACATTACATGTATAACGAGATATATATGGTATATTCTATATATAGTGTAAGGTTATATGGTAATGAAGGTTGCCATGTATACACCTCTTGTAATTATATATTCACATCAACGAAACCCAAAAGGGTCAAGCTCTTTGGCCTATCGTTCAATAAGAAAACAGGAAAACTTAAGAAAGTAGTTATCAACTAAAAATTGGACAGCACTAAAAAAGGCTGAAATTTCTGGACTTCTTTGTCTAGTGAATAGAAGGAGTATCAAGTATCAACTACATATTGTAAGTTGGACATATCAAGCTCTAAGGTTTTTACGTACTTCTCTCAATCTCTTTGCTTGATCTTTGCACCAAGCGAAGAGAAAAAGAGAAAAAGGATAATACTGAGAAGCTTTCCTATTTACAAATAAGTACCCTACACTAGTCTATCCTAGCCAGCAAGCTCTGCTTCCTCTTCTCCATCACAGGTCGCCTCTCCCACTACCTCTCCTAAATCACCCTCACCGAGTGTAACGACCCAGTCCACTAGCAACAATAACTCGTTGGGCCCAAATACCGGCCCAAAATACTAAAGCGCAGTTATTATTACTAGTGTCTAAATCTCTTATATATCCAATCACATCCCCATTCCTATCCAATGTAGGATTATTAGGGTGTGACAGACTCCCTCCTTTAAGGCCCCGACGTTCTCGTCAGTCTAATCACACACACAACCCAAGATCACCAGGCGATGTGAGACTCGTCCTGCTAGTCTTGTCATCCAGACTCTGACATAGCCGGTCACCTTGTCATTCAAACTCCGGCATCGCCTATCACCTTATCTTTCAGACCCTAGCTCAGCCGAGACTCGCCACACATTTTCGGCTAGTGAACCGGCTCTGACACCAAATGTAACGACCCAATCCGCTAGCAACAATAACTCGTTAGGCTCAAACACCGGCCCAAAATGCTTAAGCGCAGTTATTATTACTAGTGTCTAAGTCTATTATATACCCAATCACATCCCCATTCCTATTCGATGTGAGATTATTAGGGTGCGACAGACAAAACTTCCAATTTGAAACAAGAGTTGCAGAAAAGCGTATAAAACTTTTTTTTTAGAAAACCTTGCCCGCGACATGCAAAAACCCGCCACATATACAGTTCATCCTATGTCCATGCGGACAAAATCTCCCTTGCGCATGCACGGCGTAGGAGCACAGGAAAATAAATTCCAAACCATAATCCAGAATCCACTAAACCACTATAATAGGAAAAACCCAAATGCAACTAAACTTAAATCACAATCACATAAATTCTTACATGATAGCAACAGAGTGAAGTAGGAGTAATCTGAGGCTAGGAATAGAAATCCACAGCACGAATTCTCTAGGCACTAACTACCACGCCCTCACACCGTGCCCCGACCCGCACTATAAGCAACACCTGTAAAAACAGTAGGGTGAGAAACATATAAATATGTTTCCCAGTGGGTGCAACCAGCCGACGAGGGCAAGGTTTCAAAAAAAAAAAAAAAATTGTACGCTTTTCCACAACTCTGTTTTCAAATTGGAAGAATTAGCTTTCCAAAAGTGCCCGGGGCGTAACACTGAGCCCTAAAAAGATTCCATTCTTCCCCATTCTTTTCCCCTACCATACCCACATTGAATTTGATCCATGAAGGAGACAATGAGGACGAAGTTTGGCAATGCGAATCTCTATAGTGGTGGCAGTTGCCTCTTACTTCCCACCTTATAATCAAGGATTTAAGTGCCGTGACACGGGGTTGTGCCGAAAACTTGCCGACACGTTGCATGCTGGTTCGTGCCGATGCATACCGGTCACAAAAAATATATATGTCCCGATACATAATTACATGAAATATTTATTTTCTTTAGCAACAAAATATTCTAACTGTTTATTATGTATCTTTATCAAATCTTTCGAATTTTATTGAAAAAATTACTTAATAATTTAAAGAATAGAGAGTTTTAAGCTATGACATCGGTACAGCCGTTGTATCGTGCTGATATCTTGTTGACACAATACAGCCCGTGCCGATAGGCACTTAAATCCTTGCTTATAATGCTATTCATGACAAATATTAAAAGATACTCATGCTAGTTTCAATTATACGTTTTCTAAATAGGAATAAGGCTATGGCAAAAAAGCATCCAGAAGCTTGCAAAGGTTATTTTGTTGTAAGAGAGTTGACACCGTTAAGGAATATTCCCAAATATTCTTCAAATGTGTGGTTCGTCCAACCTAGGGTCCGATTTTCATAATATAGAGGTTTTTTAGGGATTTTTATAAAAATAACAAGTTTTGAGAGACTTATCTACAGATTAGAAAGTTTGCAAGAATTGATATGCAAAACCCCCCCCAAAAAAAAGAGAATAAGTGAAAAAGAAGACAAACAAACACAGAATGAGTTAAATATTGTTTTGAATAATTTCTAGCTAAGCAAAATACTTAAGTACAATTAAGCTAACAATTAAAGCAGTTACAGACTTTTCAATATACATATTACTTGAGATACAATACTACCTCTAAGCTAGTAACTGTTTTACCCACAAAATTTTCATCAAATCATATGATGAATCCCAAAGTTACAGCTACTTTACCCACAGAATTTTCAACAAATCATAGGACGAACCAGGAATGTTTTAGAGCCCTATTTCCATCATATAGTTTGAATGAAATTTATTTAAAATAAGTCTATATTTTTCTGTGCACTCACATGTATATTAGTACTGCATTTAAGACTCATGCACGCATTACACTAGAAGGCATTGTGTTCCTGTAGACAAGCACTAGTAGACAAGCTTTGATAAGTAAAAAACTCATATTACAAATCGGTAAAAAAGATGAACTACAATTTATCATATTTTTATATCAGTGACACACTCTAATCTTTAACACAGACAATGTGAAGTCATACATGAGTTCTGAATCTTCTGATTGCTTTTAATTCTTGTTGCAAAATTAGATAACATTCAAGTGTATGTACCTGAAATTGATACCTACCATACTTGATACGCCAAGCAAAATCAGACAACATACAAAGTATGAACAGCAACAATAAGAACAAAAATGGTAACAAAAACATGAATCCTTGTCCAGCATTCAGCTGGATTATCCAACTCTAACAGCTAAGTGGCAGTATATCTTTTCCCATGGTTGTTTATCTCCAAGGCTCCTAGTATTTCCTTCCACCACTTCAACACTAAGGTGAATTGCAACTCTTTACTAGTTTAACAACTGACCTAGATGCTAAAGATAAATTGGGCCTTCACTATCTAAATTTATCTGAAAGGCCAAAGGACTTCCTCTACTAAAAGTTGGAAATAAGTAATCTATTGATCACAGCTCCATCCTTTATGTCATTCAACAAAGCAGTTGTTTGGAAACAAGTAATGTGGACGTTGTCGAGTGCTATCAACTTATACCAGAAAGCTTTATTGTGTCGGAAACTGTTACAATTAATAGAGGTGACCACTCACCAGGAAAACCTGCCTACAAGCCACAATTAGTAGATTAATGTTTGTTATCAGAGCTATAGTTTGGATCAGGTGTCCGGCCAGAAATTATCTTTCAGTTTTGGTTAATTTCTATGATTTAGATATAAATGCATTGATAAGGACAAATCATTTGACATTTCCCAAGAACGCCCCGATAAATCAGACACAAATCAGGAGAAATAATATTTCCATGAAGAGGAGAAAGCAGGAGCGAATTCCAAATTAAGCAATTCAAAAAGATTGATTACCTCCATGGAGAAATTGTCTATCCTGTATGGCATAAACCCAGTCTTATCATCGGACAATAGAATAAGTTGTGTAGTTGAATTACTATTAGTTCTCTTAAAAAGATTCTCATTGCTGATGCCCAAATCAGCATTTTGTACTTCAACTCGAACCATGTTTGATACGCCAGAGACATAGTTTCTCATTTTCACTTGAGTATCTCCTATTCTATCAGGAAGAAAGCTGCCTGACCATTGCCACCCTGGTTCATCAAATCGAATAGAAACAACCAACTCTCTGCAACAATCACAGAAAATGATAAAGTAAAACAAAAGAAGAACATGGAATCATAACTTGTAACTATAAAAGTTTGAAACACTTCAAATTTGATAGATAAGGATATAAGCAAATATTTCTCATATCCAGAAAACCTGATACAGCTTATGTGAACCCAAAAGATGTAATGAAACCACAATACAGAAAATCATTCTCTGAATTCCTACAAAGTAATTTATTATAATACCAGAAGACGGTCAGGAGTTATATTTTAGGAATACTAGACTAGAGTATTAAGCTTATCGTTACATCTTAACTACGTATTTCCAGAGATTAAGCTACATGTTTAGAGGTGATAGGCTTGATGTTAGAAGGCCAACTGCAACCTTGTAAAGAAATTGCAGACTTATTCGTCAACCACAAAATGTGGGCTCTAAATAAACCGCACTCAGGCACACTATATACATTCATTGCAAACTACATTCTTTCACATCATCAAAAACTAGAATGGTGTTAATAACAATAAGACAATATTTTCTCTTAAAAAACAAGACAATAAGACAATATTAGACTGTCAAAGATACTCTTCAAGACACGTAAACACTGAACTTAGAAGAGAACAACAGTTAACTACAGTTCCGACAATACCAAATAATATTCAAATTCCTTCGGTCCATTATATCAGGCTTATATCAAGATTGCCCTAAGATTATATCCATGATATTCTGACACCCGACAAAAACTTCTCAGCCTGCTTTCTACCCATTGTTAGATCTGTGACTTATAGAGCATCAAGAAAATTACAAAAGTTTGAATACGCATAAGTATCGTGAGTCATTGTCAACAATGGTTTTAGTTATTTGAAGTACTCATGCCTAGAAAGTTAGAATATATGCAAGCTCGTGTGAAGTATTCATGGCTAGAAGATTCATGATTAGAGCATATGAACGCTAACTTTTGTGATCTTGCCAATGTAATCCCTAACTGGATTTAATTTCTCGTCGAAAGGTGTAAGGAAGTGAATTCTCGAAATTCGAGGATTAGACTTCGCTAGAATCGACTAATTGTCGAGCGTGTAGGCTTCGGAAAGTCCGAAGGCGATTATAATGCATGAAGTGCATTAAGGAAAGGTCCACGAGAGCAGCAGTGCAAAAATCTGCACTGGAGCAGAATTGCTCTCGGGGACCGGTCCCTGACAGGGAGGGACCGGTCCCATCAGGCTGGGCTTGCGGGGGATTCTTGATGCGACCGGTCCCTGGCAGGGAAGGACCGGTCCCCGAACGTTAGCCCAGCGAGAATAGCCGAAATTTGGCTAAGTCCCGAAAATCCAACTCTCGGGAACCGGTCTCTCGGACGGGGACCGGTCTCTCAGGCAAGGGCCGGTTCCCGAACGCGAAATCCCTTTTGCCCGAGAAGGAAGGCTCTCGGGGACCGGTCTCCCCGAGCTGGGACCGGTCCCTCACTGCGAAATCAGCCCAGTAAAGGCTGTTTAATAAATGGAAAGTTGAGGGGCCTATTTGTAAAATGGCCTATATAAGAGGTAAGGGACCCCTCTCATTCTCTCATTTGCTCTCTAACCCTCTCACACTCTTTCCCTCTCTCTCTCTAGAAAGAAAAGGAGGAGAAGAAGAAGGAGAAGAAGAAGATGAAGGAAAAGAGGAAGAAGTGGAAGGAGAAGACCAAAAAGGAGAAAAAGATCATCTTCTTCCCTCTCTCCTTCAAGCTAGAGCAAGCTTGGAGCTTGATATAGAGGTAAGCTTCAAACCCATCCATAGTGGCTTTCTTGAGATTGGGTTTTATTGCTTAAACCCATCCATCCCGAGACATCGAAGCGTCGACCAAGGACTGTGAAATCGAGTTTTCTACCATCGCGGCATCACCAAGAGGTGGGTGGTCACCATCCTGAAGCAATCGGGCTCCCTTTTATGTCTTAGTATTTTGAGACCTTGCATCCTGTGTTCACATGCATTGTAGGATAATTGTGCATTGCCTTTCCTTATGCTTTCCTAGCTGATATCATATTATGCATTAGTTGCTGGATATAGGGGATTGATGAGGATTGGGTCGAGACTTGTAATCCTATGGTGCAGCGGTGAAAGAATGATGCAATAGTTGAAATAAAATAACGAGTGGCATCTAGTTGTTAATTAAACAGAGAACGAGTGGCATATGTCAGTCGTAGTGTATATAAAACCCATTGACTATGGTGATAGTAACCCTAGAGGACAGGATACCCTTGAGGTGGGAGAATTGGATCATACTCATTGTCTGTTCCCGACTTGTGGTGGTCGCTCCACACAAGTAGTGCGCTCCGGAGTCACTCACGAGGGATGGCCTATTTGGAGTCCCGTGGGATAGGGATGGACTATTTGGGGTCCCGAGAGATGGCCTATGTGGGGTCCCGCAGACAGTCTCGGATTCGTAGTATCGAGATGGCTATGTGAGTAGTAGGCGGATCCTTGAATGAGCCACGAGACTAATGAATAAGTAAATAGCCTTACTTCTTGGACATATGAAGAGCTAGTTGATTGAAGAGCTAGTTGATTATCTATTTTATTTTGTATGCATTTTTCGTATACATGATTCGGGCACAGTAGCGCAGTTTTACTATCTGTTTCCATAGCTTTCTTTATCTATCTATCTGTTTATCTACTCGTGCCCACTTGAACCTAGTGGGGAGACCGGCGGAGTCGGCGGCCAAACCCACTGGGAACTATGGAAGATAGTTCTCACCACACTTTATACAGGTCCGAGTTCGAGTGCCCCGGGCGAGCGTGAGGATCGCAGTAAGGGCCTCGCGCCCTAGTTGCATTAGCCGCCTACTTTTCTATACTAGCTCTACCCTGTATTTATGTTTGACAGTAGATGTTGTATAGGGTGAGGTTTGTGAGTGATTGTACATATGTTCTGGAAGAATGTAAAAGATGGAATTAAATGTATTAAGTTGAATGAATGTAATAGATAGAACTTTCTCTTTATTTACTTGTATGTCTCATACTTGTATCTTGCTCTTGCTTGGTTGGCACTGGTAGTGCTGTCCGTTCGGCGTCTGTTCGATGCGCCCGGACCGGACCAAATTGGTAGCGGTCTCGGGGCGTGACAAAAGGACTCTCTAAATGTATATAAAAACAAAATATATATTTTTCAGTAGACCTACAGTTATTTCCATATCTTTCCACATCTTATGCAATGATAGTCCAACTTTTTTCAAATCCTACCACATAAGAGCCAAATTAATTCATTCTCCACCCTGTTCGTGCCGGGCTTCTTTTCTTGTGGAACAGACCCTTTTGCATTCCCCCCTATCTTGCTTAAAAATTGCTATTTCTTCCAATTTTCATTGCTTCTCCCCTCTTCAGCTTTTAAAACCTCTCCACCAAGGATTAAAATGCCGCCCTGCGCTGTACGGCACGGGGCGGCACATACCGTGCCCCCTATATAAAGGCACGGTACAAGGGGGGTCTCACAAGAACCAACCACCCCACCCCCCCTTTCCGCGATACCCGCTGGGGTATCACGCAAGACAGCGTAATACCCCAACGAGTATTGTACGGCACATATCGTGCCGCTTCTTCTTTTTTTTTGGCTGTTGTGGGACTTTTTCCCCCTCTTTTTGCACACTTTCCACCCCCACCCCGCGGGGGACTCTGCTCCTTACCATCGGGGCCTATCGGCCCAAGCTTTCCACTTCCACCACAGTCATTCATTTTTTTCTTCACAAATTATTTTTTCAAAATTTATCGTACAGCGAAACTTTCGGCGAATCAGGATACAAAATCAAACTCGATAATCAAATTTCAAGACACATCTAATATAAAATTCTATTTTTGGAGTTAGAAAATTGAAAATACTGAGAAAATTAAAAGTTAAATTAAATCAATTGATACTTAAATTTATTTAATTTATTTGTTATATAATTTATTACTAAATTTTTATGAATAGATCTAACAAATTTTGATGATCCACCGCAACGATTTATGTAGAATTAAATAGTCATCTCTTTGTAAAGATGTAAATTTATATAATTAATATATTTTAATTTCTATTCTTTAGGTATAGTTGTACTTTACATATAAAAAAACTTACCAGTATGTTAATTGGTAAGTATAGTAAGTTATACATAGCCAATATTCATAATTATTTAACTAAACCTTTCAAAATAATATTATAAGAGTTTATTAGGACAAAAAAAAGTAAAATAGGCCTGTGCTAATAGGAGGCCATGCATATCCATCGGCACGCAAGCATGCCACATGTCGGCACGCAAGCGTGCCTGTCCCGCATCGTGCCAGGCAAACAGCGACACGCCCTCATGTCATTGCACTTTTATCCTTGCTCTCCACTACTAGGTTGTAAAACTGCTACCATACTAGTGCTAAAGATGAAATTTAGCCACTACTCATCTTCTACCGAGATTGGTAATGGAATCATTAAAACAAAAAAGTTTCAGATACTCAAAAGCAAAGATTTAAGTGCCGTGGCACTGGATCGTGTCGAAAACTTGCCGGCACGGGTACGACACAGTGCGTGTTAGGCCGTGTCGATACGTGCCCGTCACAAAAAAATACATGTGTGCCGACACATAATGGCATTAAATATTTATTTTCTTTAGCAACAAAATATTCTAATTGTTTATGTATCTTTATCAAATCTTTTCAACTTAATGAGAAAATTACTTACTAATTTAAAGAATAAAGGGTTTTGAACTATGCCATCGGCACAGAGGGTGTATCGTGGCCATATCTTGTTGGCATGATATGGTACGAATCAAAAAAACCAATTAAACTCTTTAGTTTTGCTTTCAGAGCCTCATTTTTGCCCGCCTCTTATCTGATTTCACTTTTGCTGCCCATCCAGCAAAGTTTCTTTATCTTCACTAAAATTAACTGATTTAAGGTTTGGATCCACATATTGGTCAAGCTAAATAGGATTAGCCTTTCTTTCAATGTAACCCTCTATTAGAAAAAAAAAATTTGTGGCCTTCCTAATTTACCTTATAAAATAGAAATTTCATGGCTCTTGAATAAACAAATTTCATAGAAGTCCATGAAAAATACCTTGTTGCATCAGGCCAGTGGAGGTGAGAATGTTTCCCAGCACCCAAACGATAAAAGTTGCTTGTTCCTTTTTGTCTGAAAAACAAGTCCTTGGTGCAAGCATTACAAATCACATATCTAAAAGAAAATTGATAAAGTAAAAAATAGGTTAGTAGAGCTATCAAGATAAAACAAAACAAATTCACATGTAAAATATATTAATGAGTGAAATATAAGCATCCTTCAAACCTATGTCAAACAAGTAGGGAATAGCATTCAGAGTTAATGTTTCTACTAGTATTAGCGTAAGCAATATTTTCAAGATGAAGCAACATTCTAGAACTTACACATGTATTTTCAACTAACTAGCACTATCTATAATGAGATAAATTTTTTACTTAATATCACACCCCCTCATAATTCTTACTTCTTAGCATGGCAGCAGGTACCGGACAAGAATCCATACAATTTAAACTTTTAAAGTGCCTCAAACAGCCTAGTAATTAAGTATAAGACAGAGCATAAATGCATTAACTGAACCATGTTAATGCAAATGTACTGATGCAGCTTCTGCCTGGCTGTCCATTACAGTTGTAAAAGCACATAACTGCACAGGAACCTTACAGCGAACTTAGTACATATATTCTTTTGAGAATTGTTTACAAAAGTATATTTGAAGTGCAAGAAGATCAAACGGGAAGTAGTTCACCCTAATATGAGCCTGCCAAACAAGCCACAAGCACTGTTAAGCTATTTTAACATTACTATATCATTAAAATACCAAGGTAGTCAAATAGTCCAGGCCATGCTGAGTCCTAAAACAAATTTTCTTCTAAAGTCTAAATTATTTAGACCTAAGCATGGTCCAGCCAGAAACAAACAGATAGTTCACAGCAAGAGTTAAAATGCGGTGGTACGGAAGCATGTCGATTGTTGCCTGACAAGGTACGCACAGGCACGCCAACGTGCCGACACGTGGCCTAGAGATACACATGAACTTCTAGTGGCACGTTTTGGTACGAACTTATTTTAGTTTGTTTAATCCCAGTAAACTCTTATAATGTTAGTTTGAAATAAGTAATTTTTTCTAATTTTATGATTCTTTTTTCAAAAATTTAAAATATTATATAATAGAAAATTATATTTTTTCTCAAATTTCATATGAAAATTTGCAAGATCCATATATTGATTCAATGAGCGATCATATGATGACTAGAGCAACAAGAATAGGACCGCAATTACATTGATAATATTTTTTATTTCTATTATTCTAAAAAATATTTAATTATATATTTCAAATTTGAAGAAAATATTTTTTCCAAAATTTTGAGAAAAATTGTGAGAATTGATTAACTTTTAAAATTCTTCTAATTGTATCTTTATTTTCTTGGAAAGTTAAAAAAATTATAAAATACAAAATTAGATAATCATTTTTTCTCAAAATTTTAACGAACATTTGCAAGAGATCGCATGATAATTAGATTAACTAAAATAGGACCACAATTGTTTTTTTGAATCTTTTAAAAATATTTGTAAAATATTTGACGAAAATTATTTTTAATTAAAATTTTTAAGAAAATTTGTTAGATCTATCCATAAAAATTTAGCAATAAATTATATGACAAATAAATTAAACAAATTTAAGTATCAATTGGTTTAATTAGTTTTTGATTTTATCAGCATTTTCAATCTTCTAAATCCAAAAATAGAATTTTCAAAGATAAAAATATTTTTGTTGAAAATCTCATATAAAATACTAGATCTATCCGAAATAATTAAATATTTGACCATTTAATAAATAAATCAAGTAGATCTATTTTCAACTTTTTGTAAACTACAAAAAAAAAAATTGCCTAATTTTATATTTCTTCAGAAAAGTAGCCTCACAAATTAGAAATATTCAAAATATATGAGCAAAAAGTTAAATTATAATTTTTTTTTAACTTACCTTATAAGTAGATCTTCAATTTGCTATTTCTTTGTCTTTTTTTGAAGATCAAAGCAATGAAAGAAGAAAACGAAGNAAAAAAAAAAAAAAAAAAAAAAAAAAAAGGAGGGTACCGGACTGTCTCGAGCGATACCCAAGAGGGTATCGCGGCTAGGGGAGTTCTGGAGAGCCCCCCGTACCATGCCCCCAAATTGGGGTCATAGTACATGCCGCCCCGTGCCGTACACTTCAAATCTTGGTTCACAGTTAGGATCGAGCTTGGGCTACATTATGGGCTAGCTTGGTTCCAGCCACAATCATGTTCGGGCCATTTATTAAACTCTCCCCGCCTCACAATGCTCAAGTTCGATTAGTTTCAGGCCAATAGACAAAGCATAACAGAAAACCTAAGCCTGCGAAGATAATATGAGGCCATGAACTCACTTGTCCCAAAGCAGTCCAGCCGTTTTGCACCCATAAGATTGAAAATAATGCAAAAGAAAAACCAATATTATGATGCAAGAATGCTTGGTTGCATCCTAATTGAATTTCCTCAGTTTAGCACATATAAAATGTTGCAACACATTGAAGGTCCAATTGATCTGCTCAGCGAAGAGCCTTTGGCACATAAATAATAGATCTCTATATGCAACAAGTTTCTCGTGAATTCACATATTTAATACTGCAGTTATTATCATGGATGATAACAAATAAAATGCTCTTCGGAGTGCTACATTTAAGTGAAATATCATTCTACAAATGTTGGAATATCTGTCTTATGTATTACAGGGGGAGAAAAATACCTTGGCTGAAAAGTAATCACCCTCGTCCTCCCAGTGAGTTCTCCAGAAACAGTTATTACTGTTGCAGAAATTAAATATGCACCAGAATTACACGGTTGAGGAACGACAATGCTAGTTGAACCACTTGCAGGGACAAGGGTAAATGGACTTGACCAAGCTGCGCTCTGAGAATTCACAGTGCTGCTCTGACTTCGAGCTGCACTAAGCTTAACGATAAATTCAGTAGCAGCAAGATGGCCAGGAGGAGAATACATTTGTGGCTTAGGCTCTCTGTTGCTTCCCTCAGTCTCACGTGCTCCATCAATTCGTACCTTTCTTGATGAATAAGATGCACCAGATAGATCTAGATCATTTATTCGTTTGAATTTAGATGGGAAGTACCTGTTCAAAAAAGTAGTAAGTTCTGAGCAGAGGTATTGTAAAAATGTTTATAATAGATCTATCTAATAAGATGAGGACATGGGTTAGATTCTAACTCAGAGGGCAGAAGAGCAAGGCCCTGTTTTCCAACCAAACAGCTTTCATTCCCAGCTAAACTATAGCTGGGAGGAATAATAAGGGCATGTCCATTCCTTTCATGGTTACTTTCTGTGATGGTAAGTAGCAGACCTGTGCAATTGTATAACAAGAAGGGAACAGAAAGGCATAATTCTCGCGCACCACAGTATGCATCCATTGCTTTCTCTAGAGTAACACTTATAGAACCTATAGCAAATAATCATATATTTGTCTTTTAGCCTACATATCTGGCAGTCTTACACACCAACAATATTAAGATAAAGCACTTACAGGAGGCGTCAGAATGAAATATAAGTGTTTCTGTTAAGGAAAATTTTAAGCCATTCATCTTAGCGATAGCAGAAAATGATTCTGCACGAGGGAACTTCGATACAGTAGGCTTGTATCCTTGAATGTGGAAGGTAATTCCAAGGTCATATGTTGAATCAACAAGAAAAATAGAAGCAGTATCTACCTGCAAAACCGAAATAGGATGTAATAAAAAATAAATAAATAAATAAATACTACTATATATAACTTATTGCAAAAGCTATACAAAATAAAAATCATGCACAAGCATAAAGCTAACCTCCGAAAGGGAAACAAAATGTGGAACTCCACAGCCATCTATTGTCAAGGATAAGCTTGCAGGAAGATAATTTTTAATCAACAAAGGAGTAGTCAGCTTCACTTGGCGTATGTAATGTTTCTTACTCAATTTCTTCTCAAAGATCTGTGGATATTTTTGGTAACTAACAGATGAAGGCAGGCTATAATCTTGAATCGATATGCAACAACGAAATGGATCACTAGCAGGATGAGAAGGATAGCAAACGAATGATCTCATGAATCCAAGCCTATTTTCCTGTGACAGCATACTTGATAGCGAATGTGCTTCACTCCACAAGTAGCTGGTGCCAACTGGATGCCATCTTATTCTACCAGCCTCAGACAAATGCAGAGGCAGCGGAATCTGTTGACCTGGTAGTAGAGGTCCCAATATCTGAAAAAGCAAAGAACCTGGTTTCATGTCTTTCATTCTTAAAAAGAGACTAAGAGAGGATTAGTTAGAAGGAAATTGATTCTCAAAGAAGATTAACAAGATGATTATCTGACAAGTAAATTAAGCCGGTAAAATCTTATAGGATTAATAGCAGACTTGAGTAATACAATCTCACTTTCAGTAAAGCAGGACTAAAGCTAAAGAAAGAAACAAAACGACAAAGTTTTTTTAGTTAGAACATTTGCACTACTTAGCCAAGATTCAGCAATGATTTTTGCCCATGCTAAATCACTTTTAGGCCCGAAGCAGAAAGGCGGCATTCGGGTGGCAGACTTTTCTAGATGGAGTTGCTGAGAATCGGGCCTCTCCCAACTTCCCATAAAAAGTCAACCGGGAAGTTAATTATCTTGTCTGTGGGAAGTTAAGAGTATCCTTCTGAATAATTTCCATCATAAAACTTTCACCAAACCCTTCGTTTTCTTTCCATCCCATCGTTTCTCTTACCTCTCATTCTCCTTGTTTGGTCAAACAAGAATTTGTGGAAGGTATTTAGATTTGACTTCTTTTTGAAGAAAACCCTAGAAAAACACACAATTTACTATTTATTTTAAGACTAATGCGAAGAATGTTACTATCAAAGGTTGTAAATAGCGAATAGCGGGCACATAACGTTTGGAGGATCTCATAGCAAAAAGCGCATAGTGCGTGCCATAGCAAGCACTGTGAACCCATAGCGGGTTTCATAAAAACAAACTTATGTGTTTATGTTCGTTATAAAAAATACATATAGTTTTGAAGAAAAGACAACTAATCATTTCTTTTTTTTAGTATTGAAAGCCTATACATATTTAATGTCATTTTCTATTAAGATTAACTTTAAAATATTATGATTTAGCAAACCAAAAAGGCATAAAATTCGAAAATCTAAAATCCATTAACAATCTAAACAATTTGTAAATGGATGTCAAAAAGGATATCTTAGATAAATGATTAAAATCTTATTTATCAGGAAGGCATTCTTCTTCTCCTTCACTAGAAGTATTCTGGTTATCCACTTGAGAACCCGACCAAATTAGATGTTCAACCCGTTTACGCTTTTTTAAGTTTTGGGCTCATACCACCCGCTTTCCGACTGCTTTATAGCAGCCGCTTTAGGGGACCCTAAGCCACTAAGGCGGCTGCTATGAACCCAATCCGCTAAATTTGGCTTTAAAGATTATGGCGTAACACTAGCACATAAAATCCGCTATAGCAGCCGCTATAGCGGGCATAGCGGCCGCCATTTAAAACACTAGTTACTGTTGTCTAAGTACAACTACTAATATTTTCAATCTTGACCTACAAGTTGGGTTTCTTATATAAAGAACCATCACACGTTCCCTCACAACTTTACTCTTCATGACATATATATTCTAATAGGTGATATGATATTGTATTTATTTACAAAAATTAGGTTATGGCTTCAGCTTTGTCTATACATAAAACATCCTGGATTTCGCTATTTCTCCACGACTGTATACTACCACGTAGCAAAATAGATTCAGGGTGACAAAAAGAAAAGAAAATAGTTTTGTAAATTTATAAGTTGGACCGAGAGATACGGAGATTATTTCTTCGTTGCTCTCTTAGCATTAGCAATTAAAAATTCTTCCCAAACCAAAGGTAGGAATCATAATAACAAATTTATAAGTTTCATGTATTTAAATGAATAAGCCACAAATGGAGTCATGAGTCTACCTTAGAAGAAACACCAAATGGTATGTCAAAACGCAACTCCAAGGGCATTGATGTTGCATTAAAAAGTATAACCTGAAAAATAGTCCGCTTGTAGTAAAGTAAAATCTACGAAATCATTATATGCATTCAAATAACACATACCGTTGAGTACACACGTATCATCTTGCTATAGTTCTGCATTGAAACTTCAAGTACCACAGGGACAATTAAGTCGTTGCCCTGGCCTCTTTCGTACCTACCCTCAGTCTTTCGATTATATGACAAGGCATCATCTTCTCTCTCTATTTCAGTATTGGAGGGTTGGCTACATCTTGAAAAATTAACTTCAAAGTAATTTACACCCACAAAGTCCATTGATATAGGTTTCGAACGTTCAGAAGTTCCATCAAATTGAATGGATATCAAATGATGTGCCACAGAATTCATCCTTTTCTCAATAAGCTGTTCAGAAGAATGAGCAGATCTATGTTGGAAGAAAAATTCATCAAGAGTTTCTTCAACATAAATCGGTAGGGAGCATCCTGGTGCCACAGAGTTTTCATCTATAACTGAGAAGCTGTCGATATCATCTGTATTCACAGACCCATGAAACACATGGAATGTCAATGGTAAGGATGTATCATTACAGAGAATATAGGGGGCGTATCTTCGGGTTTGTATGTCATCACTGTTTCCAAGTCCCATACTATGCTGATCTTCATGTAGTGCACCTCCATCAATTGGGTTCAAAGAGTCGGTCATAATCTGATTGAGTCTGAAGATAGCCTGTGAAAGATCACTGAAATAAGCAAAATTGCAAACAACAAAAACAATCATATATGCACTACAACTGCAATTGGGTATACTTTTCAGGGAACTCTAAATAAGAAACCACCTAGAATAGCATAAACAATACCTCAATCAATGGTTCTGTTATATTCAGGTTTAGCGGCTTCGTTGATTTCAGGCATACATCTGTGCTTGAAGATGTGTTCAAGATATTCCCACAATGCTTTCTAGTCAAGTTTAACTGAAGGCTCCAGGGTTCTATGAAAGGCTCCCATATAACCTACAAAGGTTGCATTGTCATAAGACATCACATGCACAATCGAGAGGAAGTGAAGGATGAATCCAAATATACCTTGTCAATGTTGTTGTAGTTTAGTAACAGGTCAGCAACAACAGAGGCCTCTAGCTTATCATTCATCATCTTGATTTGCACAAAAATGTTTTTGGTTAAAGTCTCGAGAATCGGTCCATGACAGCACCACTATACACAAAAACAGATAGTAGGTAAAAGATAAAGAGGACATTACCAATTAATTTAGAAATAATTTATGTATATGCTGCATCCAATGGAAAAGCTACATATTGAGAAAATATATTACTTGATGATTAACTCATTTCTATTACCCTCCGCAACAACCCCACCCACCACCGCCCCCCCCCAACCCAAAAGAAAAAAAAAAGAACAATGCGACCTTCTACATGAGTGCACAAACTAAATGACTAAATCAACGAAGAAATTCCCATGCGATTTAAATAAAAAGCAGTGTATCTTAATGTTGAAATTATATCTGCCTGAGTCTCTAGACCAAGGATTGAAGTGCCGCCTGTGCCGTACTNCACCCACCACCGCCCCCCCCCAACCCAAAAGAAAAAAAAAAGAACAATGCGACCTTCTACATGAGTGCACAAACTAAATGACTAAATCAACGAAGAAATTCCCATGCGATTTAAATAAAAAGCAGTGTATCTTAATGTTGAAATTATATCTGCCTGAGTCTCTAGACCAAGGATTGAAGTGCCGCCTGTGCCGTACTGCACAGGGGCGTGCCGTACCGTGCCCCCAAGAAGGGGGCACGGTACAGGGGGGGTCTTGGACCCCCCTTCTTGGCTTTTTTTTTTTTGGTTTTTTTTTTTCCTTTTGTCCTCTAGGGTTTGGAGCCCCCCCTCCCCCCCCTTAGGCCACCTACATTGTCATTTTTTTCACTTTGTTGTCTCTTTTTCAACTTCTTTTTTGCTTTTTGACGGATACCTTTTTTATAACTTCTTATTTATCAATATAGGAGCAAATTTTTTGCAGGCTCGGGCCGTCTGCTTCCACCACAGACATCCATTTTTTTTTAACAAAAAATTTTGTCAAAATTTGTCGCACTGCGAAACTTTTGATAAATCAAAGGAACAAAAATCAATTTCCTAAACAAATTTTGATCAGATATTTTTAATAAGAACAAAAAAATAAAAAATATAGATGTAATATTGGGAATATATGAATTTCTCACAATACCAGCAATACTTATATCAACATTGTCAAATAAATCTTGTATCTGCAGATAACAATATGCCATATGATCAAGCGCGACGATCTATGTGGAATTAAGCAGTTATCTCTATGTAAAGATGTAAATTTAAATAATTATTGTACTGTGAATTTTATTATTATATTTTAATTTCATTCTACATCAGGTATAGCTGTACTGTGCTTACAAAAAGTTTTCATGCATGTTAATTGATGAGTATAGTAAGGTATATATAGTAAATATTCATAATTATTTTGTTTAAATCTTTCAAAATAATATTATAAGAGTTTATTGGAACCAAAAAAACTAAAATAAGTTCGTGCCAAAGCGTGCCAGTCGGAGGTCATGCGTATCTATCCGCACGCAAGTGTGCCACATGTCGGCACGCAAGCGTGCCTGTGCCGTACCGTGCCAGGGACATAACGGCACGTCCCCGTGCCACAGCACTTTAAACCTTGGTCTAGACAATACTACCTGAGCATTTTGGAATCTCAGCATCACGGGTTCCTTAATGTCAGCCCATATAAGCCCCAATCACACAATTAGCATGTTTAATGATTTGCAAAACTACCTTTCTCTCTTAAAAAACAGATTTGCACAGCTACAATATGATCCATTCATTGTGAAGCTTAATTTTGCCTATACGGAGAACAATGGCCTTTTTCTTTAAGTGGGAAATGACCCTCATTTCAAATGATGAAATTTATACTATATTAAAAAAAACCAATTTTATCAACTCATTTCCATTCCATTTGTACCTGTCGCAAATTTGAACTTGCGTCAAATTTTTGAGAGATTTCGAAAAGGCTTTGAATCTTATTGCTATGCAATTTCTGAAAATGTCTACTTTTGATATTGTGCTTATTTGGTAAAAATTTAGTATTCAATAATTGCTCTCTTTTAATTGACTGGGTAAATAATCTTAAAATGTGATGTCTCTTGATATATTGCGACGAATATTGTTGGCCATGTCGACATGAACTTTGTAATAGAAGCTGGCTTCGATTTTGTGATACACCATCGAGTGCAATTTTGTGATGTGCCTGTGGGTGCTATTTGGATACACCTTCAAGTGATTTTGCCCAACGATTGCGCCTTCGGGTGCATTTGATGTGTGTTTAGGAGCTTTGCCAACATGTCGCTAATTACCGAAGAATTTTGTTTTAAATTCTAACAGAATATGAATGCTTTTGTTTAAATTTCATTATACCTTTATCCTTTTGCGAGATATTGTTATAAGGCTCAAAATTCTAAATAAGAGTTTTGAATTTTGCTAAACTCAGTCATCTTTATATTTTTGTTAATGAAATTATAACCGAGTATTTATAAAATATTTTGTTTGCATGCTCAATCCAACTAATGTGGTGTATGGTCACTTACCCAAGTATGGAGTCCGATCAGCATATGGGGGATAGGACCGAGTGTAACGACCCAACCCACTAGCAACAATAACTCGTTGGGCCCAACCACCGGCCCAAAATGCTTAAGCCCAGTTATTATTACTAATGTCTAAATCTCTTATATACCCAATCACATCTCCATTCCTATCCGATGTGAGATGACAGACTCCCCCCGTTAAGGCCCTGACGTCCTCGTCAATCCAATCACACACACAGCCCAAGTTCATCAGGCGATGTGAGACTCGTCTCGCTAGCCTTGTCATCCATGTCATTTAGACCCTGGCATAGCCGGTCAGCTTGTCATTCAGACTCCGGCATAGCCTATCACCTTATCTTTCAGACCCTGGCTCAGCCGAGAGTCGCCACACATTTCCGGCTGGTGAACTAGCTCTAATACCAAATGTAACGACCCAGCCCACTAGCAACAATAACTCGTTGGGCCCAACCACCAGCCCAGAATACTTAAGCCCAGTTATTATTACTAGTGTTTAAGTCTTTTATATACCCAATCACATCCCCATTCCTATCCGATTGGGATTATTAGGGTGTGATACCGAGTGAACGCTAGATACTGAGATTCATTTGTTTCAAAGCTATTGTTAATGTTTTGGAAAGTCAAAATTGTATATATCAAGGTTTTAAGTGCCCGTCAGCACGGGTCATATCTACCGTGTCGTACCGTGCCAACAATATACCGGCACGATACAGACCCCATGTCAATGGCACAGCTCAAAACCCTCTATTCTTTAAATTAGTAAATAATTTTTCAATAAAGTTCAAAAGATGTGATAAAAAAACATAATAAATAGTTAGAATATTTTGTTGCTAAAGAAAATAAATATTTCATGCTATTATGTGTCGGCACACAAGAATTTTTTTGACCGGCACGCATCGGCACTGCTCGGCACGCACCGGGCCGTATCATGCCGGCAAGTTTTCGGCACGACCCTATGCTACGGCACTTAAATCCTTGTATATATTATGTTCCTATTTTGCTAGCATAGTTTTAGGCATCTTTCCTTAGAGATCTTTCCTTATTAAATATCTTATTATAGAAATATTTATGTATATATATCTTTATATTTCATTATTGAATGAATGAGAAGAATTTGTATTCTATTCTTCATGGTATCAGAGCCAAAACCTAATTCTAAGGTATAGCGATCCAGTGTTGTCCCTCACCGGATCTCATCGGCGTTGTTCGTCCTTTTTTTGCTTTTCTCTACCACTACGTACTGCTACAGTCATCGCTATAGTACGACGCTATAGTACTTCTGCAGTACGGCGCTACAGCATCAGTGCTACTGCTGCAGTCTAAGGTTCATGCATCTGGTCCCTGTTTTGATCCTTAGGTGACATACCTAGGATTGTTTTATTTGCCTCGCTGCTTTGTGACTTGGTCTCGTTGTCCAAGACGCCATGTCTGAAAGTGTGTCTGCTAAGAAGGAGCCAAAATCTGTGATTACCGATGTAATCCCGGTAATGACCAAAATCATAGAACACAAACTCAATGGCTCCAACTATCTAGAATGGGGCAAGACGGTTCGTGTTTATCCACGAAGCATTGATAAGGATGATCACCTAACTAGCGATCCACCGAACGATGATACAAAGCAAGCTTGGTTGAGGGAAGATGCTCGGTTGTTCTTACAACTCAGGAACTCCATTCAAAGTGAGGTAATTAGTCTAATTAATCATTATGAGTTTGTGAAAGAATTGCTGGATTATTTAGATGTTTTATACTCCGGCAAAGGAAACCTCTCCCGTATATATGATGTTTGTAAGGCATTTTACCGATCTAAGAAGCAGGATAGGTCTCTCATAGCCTCTTTTATGGACTTTAAATGTGTTTATGAAGAGTTTAATGTTTTGTTACCCTTTAGTCCTGATGTAAAAGTGCAGCAGGTTTAACGCAAACAAATGGCGGTTATGAGTTTTCTTACCGGTTTACCCCCAGAATTTGAGACAGCTAAATCTCAGATTCTTTCTAGCTCTGAAATTTCCTCTTCGCATGATACTTTCACCCGAGTGCTTCGTACGAAGACTCCTCAATTTTCTCAATCTACTAATAGCGCGCTTGTGAATCGCTATGATAATGGACGGCATAATAGCAGAGGGGGCAATAGAGGGATTACTACCAATAGACATAATCACCGTCATGGAGAGACTGCCTCTAATCGAGATTTTGGAGTTGTTTGCTATTATTATCATGAACCTGGTCATACAAAGCGCACATATTTGAAACTTCAAAATAAGAACCAACGATCTCAGATGGCCAACATGGTAGCCGGCGAGTATACAATCCCATCCTCTGCTGAAGAATTTGCACAGTTCTCCCAATATCAGGCATCCTTAAAGTCCACCAGTTCCCCTGTCACTGCACTCGCTAAGTCAGGTAATCCACATCATGCCTTGTGTCTTCCCATTCCAAATAGGCCATTGATTCTGGTGCTACAGACCATATAACAGGTAACTCTAGTCTTTTATCTGCCTTTCAGTCTCATATAACATCTTCTACTGTTACTTTAGCTGATTGATCTACCTCTTGTGTCATGGGTTCTAACATTGCAAACCCAACGTCATCAATTTCTGTCATCTGTTTTATATTTGCCCTAGTTTTCTTTCAATTTACTATCTGTTAGTAAACTCACCCGAGCTTTAAATTGTTGTCTTATTTTTTTCCCAATCATTGTTTGTTTCAGGATCTTACGACGAAGCAGATTATTGGTAGAGGACATAAGTCCGGAGGTCTCTATATCCTTGACAACCAGGTGCCGAGGTCTCTTGCTTGCTCCAGTAATTTAACTCCTTTTGAAGTCCATTGTCAGTTGGGACATCCTTTGTTATCCACCTTGAAGAAATTGTTTCCGCAGTTTCACAGTCTTTGTCCAGTCTAGAGTGTGAGTCATGTTAGTCTGCTAAGCATCATCGTTTACCTTCTGTGTCTAGAGTCAATAAACGAGCATCATCCCCTTTTGAGTTAGTTCATTCTGATATTTGGAGTCCGTGTCCTATTGTTTCCAAATCAGGATTTAAGTATTTCGTTATCTTTGTGGATGATTATTCTCGTGTTACTTGGTTATATTTAATGAAAAATTGTTCAGAACTATTCTCAATTTTTTTTGCATTTTGTACTAAAATCAAAACACAATTTAAGGTTTATGTGCGTCTATTGCGAAGTGACAATGCCGAAGAATATTTTTCAGAAAATTTTCACAGTTATATGACACAGAATGGCATCCTTCATCAATCCTCATGTGTTCACACTCCATCCCAAAATGGAATTGCTGAAAGAAAAAACCAACATCTCCTTAAGGTAGTTCGTGCCCTTCTTTTCCAAATAAAGGTCCTAAACACTTTTGGGCTGATGCAGTTTCCACAGCTTGTTTTCTAATTAATCTCATGCCTTCGTCTGTCTTGGATGGTGATATTCCTTCTACTGTTTTGTTTCCATCTAAATCTTTATTTCCTATTGAATCCCGTCTTTTTGGTAGTACGTGTTTTGTGCGAGATGTTTGTCCACAGGTAACTAAATTGGATCCAAAGTTCCTTAAGTGCGTCTTCCTTAGGTATTCTCGTCTACAAAAGGGGTATCGATGCTTCTCTCCTACTCTCGATCGATATATTGTGTCTGCAAATGTTACATTTTTTGAATCTACTCCATTCTTTCCTTTTTCATCTCTTTATGAAAGTCGGGGGAAGGAAGATGATCTCCTTGTTTACACCATCAGACAAGTGTCCAGTCCTGCAACACCTATTACTGCTCTATTGGCAACTGTTCGACCCCCTATTGTTCATGTCTATTCTAGGAGATTGGCGACTCCTGACTCAGATCCTCCACCAGCTTCTTCGTCGAAAGATCCAGTCACTACTATCACCGACCTTGCTTTTGACTCTAATCTTCCATTGCTCTTCGTAAAGGCAAACGTACGTGTACTTACCCTATTTCATCGTTTGTTTCTTATGACTGTTTGTTATCCTCTTCTCGTTGTTTCAATACCTCTCTAGAGTCGGTTTCGTTCCTAAATCTGTTGTGGAAGCTTTGTCTCATCCTGGCTAGCGTGCTCAGGGTTGATCGTAAGATTTGTTTGACCCTTGTTCCTACATCTTTAGGGTGCTAGGAGACTAATCGATACCTTCGTCGGAGCTTACGAAGGGTTTCAGTATCTTCGGTGGGTTTGACTTTATAAAAACGGGGCAAAATGGCCCCTATGCTTTCTAAACTCTTCGTAAAGTTTTTTTTAAGAGCAAATCCACGTTAAATATGATTTATGTGAATTTTAGAACACTTGAAATGCATGCTTTATGTGTCATGAAATTGCACTCTATATAGTAAAGCTGTATGTGTAGACTGCATACATTGTGAAAGGTGGTTAGCCTTGCAAGTTGAGAACATGTCTCCTATGTTTGAAATGAGTAGAATTATGTATTCATGAACATAAATACCATGCTTGGACTCATTGAACAATAGTGTCATAAAGGGGCACTTGAAACTAGAAAACTATGAAAATGCAACATAGAGGCATAGTGATAGGCCATTGGACATCGACTACATTCCATGTTAGAGACATGACGACATAGTGATGGGCCTTTGTGACATTCGATATATTCTATGTTCTTAGACATGAGGACTTGAGGCTTGAGACAGACTAATACGCATGCTTGCCATTGTGCTCATTCGCACATGCTTGTGAGGGTCGCTCCCTACAAGCCGGCACTCCGGAGTTGGCCATCGCGATACGTTCGTCGTGCGGGATTGGGCGCCGAAGTGGATTGCCGTAGGAAAAGTTCATTCCTAGAGTGGGGATGTTGACTACCACGGGGCCATTAGGCACGGTAAAGCCAGACAGCCTTCGGGTGGGTCTTATGCCAGACAACCTTCGGGTGGGTCTTATCAGAGTGGAACATAAAACAGTTAAGGTGACAAATGGACATTGACTAGAATAGTGAACATTGATATTATTGCTATTCACATTGTGGACATTGGGATAGTTGCATACTCATGCATTTACATATTGGTTACTCTCATATACATACCTATGGTAGTTGTTTTATTACTTATGCAAATCATGCTAAGTAGCGACATACTGGTTGAGTAGTATTCATCTTTACTTACCCGTTGTATTTATCGCTTTTGTTTATGCTTACACACTGACCCCCTTTTTTGTAGTTTTGGGCCTAGTGGCGCATTTCACTGAAGTCAGTAATTGCCTACTGGGAACTATTAATCAATAGTTCTCACGCCCCTGTTTCTATGTTTTCCTTTCAGAGCCTTCGACACCGGCGGAGGCACGGGATCGCGGCAAGGGTGTCGCGTAGCTAGCTCGGAGAGAGTCCGTTTTGCTATAGGGGTTACTTCTCCTTTTGTTTGTGTTAGAGAGAGGGAGAGATTTTTTTGCACCATGTATAGAGAGACCACCTTGTATTCAGATTAGTACTTGTTATGGGACATGTGGACATTGACTAGAATAGTAAACAATAAGTGATAATCACTACTTGATAGCATAGAGTAGTTTGATTATTGGGCTTCGGGACATGTAGAATACTTGATAGTATTACTTGTTGCATCATAGCATATTTGTTTATGTATCGGCATATTGGATCATGTAGAGTAGATGTACTCCATGTTGACATTCTGAATACTTGTGGCCTAGTAGAGTAACATTTATTATATGCTTCATTTACCGCAGTTAATTTCCGTTATCCATATCTGCTTATGTTTTGGGCCTAGTAGTGCATTTGGTGCAAGTCAGTAATTGCCCACTGGGAACTATAAATTATAGTTCTCACGCCCCCCTATTTTATGTTTTCTTTCAGAACCTTCCACTCCGAGAGAGGCTCGAGATCGCGGAAAAAGTTTCGCCTCGAGCTAGCTATCGAGGGATTTGGCGATAGGTGGTCCACCTCTTTTTTGTTTTCTTTTGGAGAGGTTGTGAGAGTTTTGTACCTTGTTATAGAGACTACCCTACTTTTGTATCTTGAGTTTCATAATGTATTAGTTTGCATTATGCTTTAGTGGACTAGTTCTCTTTTGACTCTACTTGTTGATAGAATCTAGCTGTACAATTGCTCTGATATCTCTAGATACTCTGTACTTCTTGTTCTTTTATTCACTATTGTAGTAGACGCTTTATATGTGCAGGCATATGGCGGGTCTGGGCACGCACCGGGTGGGTCTGGGCACGCACCGGGCGGGCCTACCCCGGGTCCCGGGGCGTGACACCAATAGTCCAACATCGAATGAAAATGGGGTTGTCATTTGGTATATAAAAAGACTCCACCCTAGTAATAATAACTGGGCCTAAGCATTTTGAGCTGGGTTTTTTAGTGCAATAGTCTTCTCTTAAAATTTTATTCTAAAAATAGACCTGTTAAATTTTTATTTGTAAATATGGTCCTATAAAAGCGGTGAATGGTTCACCGTTTTTAAAAGCGGTGAACTATTCACCGCTTTCTTTCTTTTTTTACTTTTTTCTACATTTCTACGATGGTAAAAGCGGTGAATGGTTCACCGTTTTTATTTTTTTTCTACTCCTAAAAGGAAGTTATGAATGCGGTGAATCATTCACCGCATTCTTCACGGCATTTAGAGGTCCATTTTTATAATTATTTTTTAAAAAAAACTATTTTTACAATTATAAAAATTGATAGGATTATTTATAAAAAAAATTCTTTTGAGCTAGTGGTGTGGGCCGAATGAGTTATTATTGCTAGTAAGTCGGGTCGTTACATTTACAGGAAGGTTTCTGTAATTTAGCCTTTTAATTATTTTGGATAATCCAGCATTGGCTATGAGATTTATGACAAAAATTTTTTTAACTTCGAAAATTCTATTTTGATCTCACAATACTTCTTAAAAATTTTAATAAAAAATTATTTTCTCTTCACATTTTTAATAAATATTTTAAAAAGATTCAAAATTAAAAAAAAATATTGGAGCAATTGAAGTGCAATTCTAGTTAATCTATTCATCATATGGTCTCTCATCTAATCAATATGGATGAATCTTGCAAAAATCTTGCAAAGTCCATAATAATTTTAAGAAAAAATAATTTTCTCTAAAGTTGTATTTTATAATTGGCAAAATTACATTAACCCCCCTATCAAAATTCGATTTTTCACTTTTCTCCCCTGTCATTTAAAAACCTACACTTTGCCCCCTTGTAAAATAAAAAATATTCACAGAGGGGGTACGGTGTGTAAAATGACCATTTTGCCCCTCACCATTTTCGTCTCCTCCCTCATCTTCCTCAACCGCCGCGATTCACACCTCGATCGGCCGCGATTTCTCTCCATTTTCTTCTCCACCTGCTCCCCTTCTCCTTCTGCACCCTCGCCGCCACTCGATTTCGGCGACAGTAGGGAGGAAATCGAGGTGGGCGCTGATGGAGAGGTAGGCAAGGGCAATGAGGGCAAAGGCGAGGCAGCGGAGGAGGACGAAGGGGATATGGGCGAGGGCGAGGGCGAGGGCGAGGCAGTGGAGGAGACGAGGTGGCGGCGAAGCGGCGAGCCGGAGGGAGGCGAAGCAACAGGGAAGCGGGCGGAGGGGTATTTTTGGCATAAAAAGATATTTTATAACGGAACCCTAACGGATCAATAACGGTAGGGGGTGAAATGCACATTTTTCATTTTACAAGGGGCAAAGTGTAGGTTTTTAAATGACGGGGGGAAAGTGAAAAATCGAGTTTTGACGGGAAGGGTTTTCTGTAATTTAGCCTTTATAATTTTCTAAGTTTTGAGAAAAAGATAAAATCAAAAGAATTTTAGAAGTTAATCGATTTTTAATTTTTATTCTCTATGAGCTATTGTCATATTTACCTTCCATATATAAAAAGCCTACCTTAATTGCCGAGTGTAGTAAGCTATATATAGCCAATATTTATAATTATTTTTCTAAATCTTTCAAAATAGCATTATAAGAGTTTATTGAGAGCAAAAAAACTAAAAAAATATGACAAAGCGCACCACTAGAAAGTTATGCATATCCATTGACACGCAAGCGTGCCACGTGTCGGCACAGAGGCATGCCTGTGCCGTACCGTGCCAGGCGACAACCGACATCCCCTCGTGCCACGACACTCTAATCCTTGCATTACAGTAAAGGATAGATCCTAACCTTCTATAACCTTCTGATTTTACATAACCTCTTTACGACTTTCCTGGTCAGAAACAAAACAGAGAAGTACAAACCCAAAACCATTGAAAACGCTTGTTGAGAACAGTTGGATCAAACTGAAAATATGACCAGAAACAAGCCTTCATAGTTCCATCTTTGTTTCAGATAAGTAAAAGACATAAGCACCAATTCCTACAAACTAGTCAATACCATGAATTCCTGAAGAACTAGAAGCAACGATAACTTAGAGACGGATCACATTAACGATAAACCGCTTCCACTTAATTAAAAAGCATAAAAATTGAATCAATAAGTGCAACCGTAAATGTGAAACATATGTAAAAGTAGAGGCAACAGGAGTGTTAAAATAGCATACCTTTCCATCACTTAATAATATAGAACCTTTTCCTAAGTGAACTTCAAGTGTCATGCAATGATAGACGAGAGAGGAAGATGGTGCTGCTTCAGGAAATTTCAGACTAGTACCATTCCAGAAACTTAAAATTTTATGCGAGACGCCAACATCCAACAATTCCGCATGTATTTCAGAACTAAGGTGTACTAAGTCTTCTTTTCTGTGTGAGTTAAGTCCCAATTTCACTTGTGACACTTGTATAAAAGGAATCGAGATAACATCCTTCTCATATTGAATCACTTGCAGCATTACCTTCACCTTGTCCAAATTAGATCTCAACTCTGCATAGCTCTCACCTATAGCCACACCACAATATTTACTCTGAATAGTAAATTTTACATACTTATTGTGTTTTGATTCAAGGGAAGGAAAACGACGAGTAAAGGGATAATCAGACTGCTCGCCAGAATATAATTGCGGCACTTCATTCTTAGAAAGCTCGGAATCATCTCCTTCCATCTCCCAGAGAGGTAAATGCAATGAAAGAGTAAAGTTATCAGATCTAACAGACAACTTAGGATCATCCTTTATAATGAATTCAGATGCAGAACAAGGTGACATCGGAGAATCCAATTCATTAGGCAGAGATTGTGGATTTTCCATAGATGAGCTTAATGCACTCTCTGTTTGGATTGTACATGAGGAGAGAAGATTGATGAGATTCCTCCAATCAATTAAATATAACCAAACGTCAAGATATGGTAGAGCAACTGTAACTTCATTTCCTCCTGTGGTGTGCCTAGAGAAGTTGAAATGTATATGCAAAGAGCTTGAACTATCAGACGTGAATGATAATAATGTATTTCTGGTGTGAAATGACTGCAGAACCAGAGAGGAGATAGTGACATCAAGACAATCTGCAGCATCATTTATTATTACAGCAGATAAATTGAATTCGATGTGAGCACTGGCAACCTGCAATGGTGAAGTTGATTCCTGGTTCCTTGAGTGAGAGAACAACATTGAGACTTCCTTGGCACAAATTTTTACGGTGATAAAGGATTCACTGGATATTTCAGCAGAACCGGCATTTTCCATATTAATAATGTTTCTCTTAAGTTGCAAATATTGCAATGTGTCAGATTTGTACATTTTAGATTCTTTACTTACAGAGGATAACTGATCAATAACATGAACGAGGACCTGAATTCCAGGTAAGAAACATAAATCTGCACAAGAGAGCAACAGTGCGATAAAGCTACTTATTACAAGTGCAATATAAGTTCGAAAAGCAGTTGATGGAGAGCGTTTATACCTTCAACAATCAAGTGGCAACTCTCTGTTTTGACCATAATGGAAGTCGGCAAAGTAGTTTGTTCAGAAGAAATCATTGTATTACTAGGTACTCGAATCCAGATATCAGCATCAAGCTTTTCAATAAGGGGCAAAGTTCCAATAGACATGTAATCATCAAGTGTCATCAGGAAATCAGTTCGATCAGTAATTAGCAAAAGAGATAAAGACATACTCCTTCCAAATAGATCAACAATGTCAACTTTATCAGAAAATGAACAGTCGGAAATCAAGCTATGTGAAGGAATGTCCTTAGCAGCTTCTGCAGAGCTACTAAATGGGATGAAATTGCAGAATAAATGGGGAAGCTCCAGTTTCAGGCAGTCATTCCGACTATGTTCCACAGGTAAAATAAGACTGGTATCAACTATCTCAAATTTGTATGAGATATCAGTATTTGCAGTCTGAGGTTTCTGAAATTCGTTAGTTCCATTATTATGATGATCATTTCTACCAGAGCCCCAATCAGGCAAGGAAAAATACCCAACCACCATAGCAAGAAACTTGGATGATAATATGCAGCCAACATTCTGAATACTGATATTTACTTCAGCGGAAGGAAATAATGCATCAGACGTTTTCTTTCTGGCACGAATGTTCAGTATCGAAGTATTACTTGGTGAAGATGGCCCCAAGAGAAGTTCATGGATATTTGTGGAAGAACAAAATGACATAAGCATTATCCCTTGAGATGAAAAGAGTAAGTCCCAAATATCAGAACTTGCAAATGAAAGTGATGATACAGAGGCAGGAAAAGTTATCGTCCCTACAATGCCGGAGGAATCATGGAAATGTACTCGAAATCCATTGAGAGAAAGATCCAGCGTTACAGCGTTGCTATTATGCAAAGATCTCAATTTCGAATTGTTAACAATTCCTGGTCTGTTGCTAAAATTTGAATTTAAAGTTCTTGGACATTCTCTTTCCTCCATACCCAGAAAAGGAAACTGATCAAGAGGAATTCCAGCAAATAGAGAATCATCAGTACCAACAAATTTGGAGAAGCCAAATCTAGAAAGCTGGACACCAGCTATTTCAGAGTCCTTACTATTTTGTTTCACTATAAAGGACTCCCAACCATCACTACCTAATGAAGGAGATACTGAGTTGATTTTATCAAAAAAATTCAGAAATTGACCAACTATTTCAGGATGTACATGAAAATGGATATTGCATAATCTCAGCTCATAATAATGGTGAACATTAGATGCATCCTCTTTTGCCTGGTAGTGCAACTTTAAGCAACATTCGGGAGACGAAGGCCATGCATCCCCTGCATAATCAACATTTGTATGCGGGAGCTTGCTGTCCATGCTATTTGTTGATAGGCATAAGATGTTAAACTTCGGTACAGCCTTCAAATTAGAAGCATCAAGTTTTAACATCTTTGCAAGGATCCATAATTCTGTAAATTTCCATATGTGATACCTGCTTTTGCAATATATTATTACACGCATACTCCAATATAAAAAAGAAATGAGTTACAAGTGAGTTCGGCAAAATAACAAACCTGATGTCCATATCTCCGATGACAAGGGAGACAACTGAACTTCCCTCAGCATTATCTTCAAGATCAACATCAAAAATCAACTTGTCTAATCTGAAAGCAACAGAAAAGTTAAAAGAGGGTAGCTTCGTGGGTACATCAATCTTAGTTACATGGAAAACATTGATTCCAGCTGGTTCATCATTTCTTTTCAAGATGCCACAGGCTCCCATGATACATTTATATATAGGTCTTCAGGAGAAAGTGCACGTCCAAAACTGGCAAGACACAATCAACCTGAAAAAACAGAGATTTAGACAAATGTTACACAAATCTAGCCATCGCGAGGAGATTTTTTGCAATGCAAAGAAAATAATCAAATAAAACTAGAGAATTCATAACAATCAACATATTGAAGGATTCCACCATCAAGCCTAGGAATGGATGTTCTATCTACCCGGTCAGCGAAGATGCAAATCAATAGCTTACCAGAAAAATATAAGGCCCAGCTTGCTTTGTGTCTGCATACTGAGCTGTCAAGCTATGCCGCTCAATGCTGATATGCCTCTTAGAGTAGTTATAGCCATGTTTATTGCCCCATATTTGGATAATGCATTTTCAACGAAGTGGCTCATTTGTCCTAACATCTAGAACAACTTTACTATGTGAGAAGCAGGGAAGTACGAAATACCCCTAGCCATCACTTCTATTATTTTATTATATGGATTTTAGTTAATGTTCAATGCAGTATAAATTTTGCTTTTGAATTTTGACAAGCTTATAGATATGGTGCAATATTTAGATCATAAATAATGTGATTCCAGGCATGGACGAAGCTATGTGAAGCCCAAGGTGCCATGGCCCCTCTCAACTTTTCAATATTTTGCTTAATGGTCCTTCAAAGTTTTTTTTTGGTGTACCATGGATAGATTTGGCCCCCTAGTTTTTCAATTTACTTAATAGTATGGTGGCAACATAACTCTCTCTTTTTCTCCTAATCGATATACTCTTTTTATGGGTGAAAATATATTAAAATCTTCTTGCTTACAGAGTCTTTTGAATAATTTCTCTACTCTAAAATTTTATTATAATTTTTAAAACTTTTATTTATCTTAGGTCGCTCTTTTATTGACTAAATCAAGAATTGTACTAAATTTAATAGCTATGTTAATTTTATTTACTAAAAACTAAAAATTACTCTTAGATTTAGTAAAATTTCTAAGTTATTTTAATGTAATAATATAAATAAAATAATTAGAAGTTTAACATTCTGAAAAAAAAAATAAAGTTCATACTTTTACATTATTTATTTAATTAATAATTTTTTAATAAAAATTTTTTAATTAGGAAAAATTTTGTTTATTATTTATTACTAAAGTTTTTATTTAAATATATTTTGGCCCCCCTCAAGATTGAATCCTAGCTTCGTCCCTGATTCCAGGTATGATAACAATTTTGATTTTGAGTTCCAGCAAGGAAATTTTATCATGATTTTATGAATTTAAGATTTTTCGAATTTTGATCTTATCTATTTTAGGAATCCTACTAGTTGGATTAAACTAAGGTTGAGAAGTTCTGATATTTTGAGAAAACATGTTTCATTATTTACCATTCAAATATATGCTCAACGGATTCCTTATTGAATAAGCTTTCCAATGCCACCTGAGTCGCGCAAATCAATACTGAATGTGAGAGATATTATACAATTTTTCTGTACATTGTCAATTCTTGCGTGAGATTGACGATTTTGTCCCTCATTGATTTATCAAGGGATTTGTCATGCTTTCCAATGCCACCTGAAGGTGGTGAGCCTCTCAAGGGAATTGTCATGCTTCAGTGTCTACGGCCTATGTAGAATACTGATTTTGCCCAATGGACGCAGTGTATGATGCCTATCAGCGCGAGTGCAGAGCTTCAATAAGGTGAAAACATTTTAGCACAAAATTGACACGAAAACGAATGAATAAGGTCAAATTTCTTACTACGGGGGATTACAACGCTAATATATTAAGTTGTGGGCTAAGTTGCATATTGGCAACTTAGTGGAATTCCACTAAGAGCCTTCATCTTTATCTCTTCTCTTCTCTCAGCTTGCTTGTAGGAGAGGAGGAAAAAGAGAAGAAGAGAAAGGAAAGGAGAAGAAGAAGAAGTTGATGAAAAAGGGTTTTAGAGATTGTTTTCAGCATGAAATCGTGCATAAGTTTTCTTTTTTTTTTCTTTCCTCTTTCTCTCTTTCCTTCTTTTTCTCTCTCTCCCTCACTCTCTCTCTCTGCTGGCCGCTGGCTGCAGCATCAGCTGCTGTTGGCTGTGCTGCAGCAGCAGCAGCAGCAGCAAGCTGCTGCTGCTGCAGGCAGCCCCTTGTCAGGGACTTAGAAAAATTCCTATGCAGCCCGGTCCCTGGCCCAAATCTGCTTAGCGAGTTCGGGTTGAAGACGGGTCGAATCGGGTTGGCAAGTAGACCCAAACCCAACCCGCTGTGGGAAACTCAAGGGTCATGAAACTCATGGGAGTTATGGGTGACTCTTGAGCTTTTGGCATTTATGAGGGCTCATTATGTAGGCTCATTATGTATGTAATAATGGATGAGTTATGTGGTAGTGGGTGAGTTGAAAAGGCACCTTTTGGCCTATAAATAGTGGGGTTGGCTAAGGCCATGACACACAAGAGAGAGTGTGTTTGTATGCTGTTTGTAGGTTGTAATTCTCATTTCTAAGTAGTGTAGTACTTAGTTTTTTGAGAGAACCTCTGCCTCTTTTTGTCATGTTCCCTTTGCATATTAGTCCGTAGAGCGGCGAAGGTCCGGGCTAGCACAGGGACACGGCAAGGCTTGTCCTCTTCGATTGCAAGAAAGGTGGGCGCACGCAGCAGGGCTTTGGCCGAAAAAACCTAAGTCTCGTGACAGTTTGTATAAGAGGCCGTTAGAGTTGAGGAACCCATGTCGTCATCCGATGCGGGAATCGTCGACGTTGGGACCCTCCAAACAGCCCCTCAAACGAAGCAAAAAGCAAAGACCCTAACAGCGAATCACAAGATCGGGCTCGTTGAGGGACCCGCCTTGTGGCTGTTGGAAGGACCAATCATGCGAAAATGGGTGAAGGTAGCATCCGAGATGGCGGATACCTTTTAACTCATTTAACGAAGATGTCCACAGCATCGGAGGAAAGCGTCGCTACTGACATGCCATGGGACATTCGAAGCGAACTCAAAAAGCTCCAA
>NC_033644.1:3237432-3320161 GCF_001540865.1 Ananas comosus | reverse complement strand
CGAAGGGAAGAGAGAGAAAAAAAAAAGAAAAAAAAGAAAAAAAAAAACCCCAAACAAAGTATACGACGGGGACGTCGTCCCACAGTGCCTGAATCGCAAAAACAAGCGTTTCGGGCACGCCGCGGGTGGAAAGGACGAGCTTCTACCTGTTCGGAAACAGGGACAACGATCGGGCCTGGAAGCGCAGGATGCTGATTCATACGTTTCCCTTTACTGTTTCTCTTTCTCCGTCTCCAAGAGAGTTTTTTGATTCATGATGTGATGAATCTTTACTCTTAATGTTGGATGTTTGTCGTATGTTTGTGTGAGAGAGAACACACAGTACCGGAATCGGTTGGGGTGATAAATATCCGGGTTTCCACGGAAAAGTTGAGTGGGTGATGGTGTATTGAGTAGGTAATAATGTATGTATTACTCGGATGTATTACTCGGGAGTATTTACGGTTTTCGAGTTCTCAGTGGGTATTGAGGGTACTCAAAGTACTGGGAACTCAAAGGGTGTCGCCCAACCCAAACCCAGATGAACGGTTGGGCTAAGCTGGGCAGAAGTTGGGCTTGAGCGATTCGTCTAAACCCGGTCCCTGGCCCGACGTATCCTTAAAAAGATTCAGGGACTGTAAAAAAAAAAAAAGAAAGAGAGAGAGAGAGAGGGAGGGGAGAAAAAGAGAGAAATAGAAAGAAATAGAAAGAAAAAAGAGGGAGAAAAACAAAGGATGACATGGTGAGATTTTTTGGTGCAATTCGCGCCTCGAACTTTGAAATTGGTATTCACCAATTAAAAAGAGGCGTATAGAAATTCGCGAATAGCGTTGGGCTCATCTAATTAGAGGGTATTTTGCGTTCAATTCAGGCGAATCGGGGTAAATTAGAAATCCGATGTTATGTATTAATTATGGAAATTCTTGCCTTGTTTAGTGGTTTCGTTGTGAGCTAGGGAGAAGTACGTGAACGGTGGAGTCCTTGCCATAGCCGATCTAGCTAGTTGAGGTGGGTTCCGAGTCGCCGAAAACGGCGAATTTCTTTCTATGTCTATTTTGACAACCTATACCTTACATGTACATACATGCATGAATTACAAAGCATTGATCATCCTATATAGACCTTTTATGTATGGACATGAGATATTTCCTTTTCTTTGCATTGTGCATGCCATGAGTTGCATGTTAGAGGTCAAGGACTCGTGAGACATGTGTGGCTTGATCCTTTGGACATTTTATGGAGTTGAGACCATTGGGTAGTTTCTTGTGACTCTTTGACCATCACATGGACTATAGCCTGCAGATGCCACCTTGAGCATGACAATATTACACGCTACAATACTCGGTAAGGGTCACTCCCCTCGAGTCCCGCTCCGGATGCTGGCCAGTGATAGCAGAGACAGTAGCCTAGGAGTCGCCGTCAAACCTGCGGGAGTGTGTCTGCACACTAGGCGTGTGCAGACTTGACCGGACCTATGAGTCGGTCGTTGCGATTGGGTATCTTGACAGTATTTCTTCACTCACATGCATAGATGGCGTATTTAGAATGGTTATGCATAACAGAGAAGATACAAAGAAATAGAATATGACATGTAGTTGAGTGTTTATTTTCCTGTTCATCATATGCATAAAAATAAAATACTACTTGCATTTGCTTTCTAGATGCATAGACTATTACATACAGTTGGAATAGTTCATGTTGTTTCCATGCACATAGAATAGTTCATTTACCTTTTTGCTTAAAAGTTTACTTTGGTTATATCATGCTTCAGTCCTTGTTCTATATTACTCTTTACCGCTCTTTCACTTAATCGTGTTCAATGAGACCTAGTGGGAAGGTCGTTGTTGTCGCCGACCGTACCCACTGGGAACTGCTATTAGTAGTTCTCATACCCTCTTGTGGTTTGCTTTCTAAAGATAGGTGCACCATCCACTAATCGAGATAAGGGGATCACGCTGTAGATAGCATCTCCTACTATCATTCTTAGACTGTAGTGGACTACCAAATAGAGAGCTACACTGAACCACCTTTTGGACTGGCGAGGGCCAGGCCCATCTATTTGTACTTAGTTTTTGGGATTTGAGTTTTATATGATGTTACTATCCTATGAACAGTGGATCAGCTTGTATATAGTGCTCTAATACATATCGTTTGGTTCCTTAATAGTTCCTTTTGGTTCTTGCAATGTGAAAAATATTCGGGATAACCCCTTGTATTACTTCATGATTGTTTAGTTATGTTGCCACTTCGTTCGGATAGGAAAAACTCTGTCCGTTCGGCGGGTCTGTTAGCGCCCCGTAGCCTTCCGCTACAAACTCGTGGCGTGACAGCCTATGTCACTTAGTGACAGGCATGCTGGGTCTTTTAGAGACAGGTGTCGACAATTGCCAATAGCCTAGGTCATCGACGTGTCAGGGACTTAGAAAAATTTCTGCGCAGCATAGTCCCTTGCCCAACTCTGCAAGCTGAAACAGGTTGTCAATGAGACCCGATTCCAGCCCTTCTATCGGAGAAGAAAGGTTACAAAACTGCTACCATTATGTCTTGAAAAACTGCCAAGAGTCATAGAAAACTCTTGGGCTTTGTATTCATGAGGGCACATTACTATGTATTAATGGGTGAGTTAGCAGATGAGTTATGGTAGACTAAATTTATTGTATCTTAGGCCTATAAATTGTGGGAATGGCTAAGGCCAAAGCACATAAGAGAGAGAGTGTGTTGTAATCCTCCTTTTCTAAATAATTGAGAGTACTTAGTTTTTTTTTTGGATAACCTCTATCCCTCTCTTTTCTTTCATTTGCATACTTAGTCGTAGGACGGAAAGGTCCAGACTAGCAACAGGGAGCAAGGCTTGTCCATCTATGCGAAGAAAGGTGGGTGCCGCACGGGCTTTGCGAGCAAAATTTCTATGTCCATGACAAACGGCTCTCCTCCTCCACGACGGCAGCTAGCACCCACGGGTGCAACCGAGTGCTCACCTCCTCAAGCCGATCTTTCCTTTGCCCTCGGTCTTGTGCGACCGTGGCCAAGCTCCGCAATCACCGCAATTTCTTCTTCCTTTGGTCAACAACAACGCGCCAGAACCATCGAATGGCCGAGACGAAAGCCAGAGTCGTCGACATTCCCTATGCGCGCCTCAGGTCGAAGCCAAGGCTTGGACGTAGGTAAATAATCTCAACTCCCCTATTTGATTCATTGTCGCATGTGTTTACATAATTAGTGTTGTTGTTTTCATCGTTGCGTTTTGGGTGTCGTTAGACATCATAGGAGAGTTGAACATGTTGAATCTGGATGAAAACATTTGGCCTTCTTGCTAGCCAAGTATTCATGGTCGAGCCCTCGTAGGCGCGTTTTGCTAGGACGAAAGCTTTAGGGCTCATCGTGTGCACGTACTGTCTCGGCACCAAAATCAGCGCAATCCAGGACCTCGGAGCCTCATTTGGAGCCAAGCCTTGTGGTCATGTCTTGTATTGCCATGCACTATCCGCAGGGGTGGAAACGAGCCGAGCTCGAGCGAGCTTATCTCGGCTCAAGTTCGGCTTGAAATTAATTTCGAGCCGAATTAATTCGAGTCGAGCTCGAGCGAGCTTAATTTTGAGTCGAGCGAGCTCGAGCCTTAAACGAGCCGTTTGAAATTCTCAACATCATATGATCAATAGTTTAATTTGTGTAGAACATTATCTACAATTTAATACAAAAATATATCTAATAGTTCAAAGTACAAAATAATTATATGAAATACGATATTATAATATGAAGAAAAATAATTTATGAGTTGAATAATTTTGGACAGTCTATCCATAACGCTGTCCCGACGCCAAAGATGGTGCATTTCGTCACCTCTTGTGGCTAAAGTGATGTGCCGGTGACATGGATCGATTATTAGTGTCATTTCGAACGCCGATTAGCGAAAACGACATCCTAAGCACGAGTAATTGGTCTTTCTGCATCCTAAACTTATCGTTTAGTGTCGAACTTGTGTTTGAGGGCTGAAGCGATGATTCGGAAAGTTGTTTTGACTATGTAATACCAAATTATTTTTATTTTTATTTATTTGATAAAGCCGGCTTATTTTGCTCAATTTAAAAAATCTATGGCAAGGATCAAAGTGCCTATCGGCACGGGCCGTATCCACTGTGTCGTATCGTACCAGTAAAAAATCAGCACGATACAGCCCCTGTGTCGAAGGCACGACTCAAACTCCTCTATTCTTGAAATTAGTAACTAATATTCTCAATGCAATTCAAAAGATTTAATAAAAATACATAATAAATAATTGGCATATTTTGTTGCTAAAAAAAATATATATTTCATGCCATTACTTGTCGACACACATATTTTTTGTGACCGGCACACATCAGCATGCATCATGCCGACAAGTTTTCGGCACGACCCCGTGCCACAGGACTTAAATCCTTGGTCTATGGGTTTATATGCAATTATACAACCCTAATTAATAAAAAGGCTCCTAATCTCTCTTTTTCTCCCTAACCCGTCGTTCTCTCTCCTTCTCTCGTTCAACCTTATTTACGCCACACCTTTCGCACACGTGCACAATCTCTCTCTTTCTCACACAATCCTCAATCTTGTCTTTCGACACTGCTGCCAACGTCGCACTCTTTCATCGTCGTCGTCGTCATTTTGTTTGGGGTCGACATTGTTGGATCATCAAAAGGCACCTCGTTCGTCGTTGTTTTCCTTTATCGTCTTAAAAAATATTTCGATGATTAATTTGATTAGCGATGTTTGACCGAATGATACTCGAATTAATTAGAGGTAAGCAACAAAACGCCTGTTAATTTATTTTTAATAAAAATTATAGAAATTTGTTATAAATGGAAATCCCTTATTAAGTAGTTTTTTAGAATAAGGGTTAAGCACGCTTATATAAATTACAAATTGTTGCTACAATGATGTTGGCCATGTCAGCATGAATTTTGTGATAGAAGCTAGCTTCGATTTTGTGCACCTCCGAGTGCAATTTTTTGACGTGCCTTCAAGTACAATTTTGTGATGAGCCTCCGCATGTTATTTAGATTCATCTTCGGGTTTGTGATCGTGCCTTCGGTGCCTCTAATGTGTGTTTAGGACCTCAGCCAATGAGTAGCTAGTTACTGAATACTTTCATTTCGAATTCTAATTCTTGAAATAAGAATGTTTTTGTTAAAACCTTATTTCTCTTAGTCTTTTGTAAAACATGCTTCTTTAAGACTCAAAATTCTGAAACGTGATTTCTAAAAGTTTGTGAAAATCAGTCATCACTATTATATTTTCAGTATGAAGATTTCTATTTGATTATTTAGAAAATTTTTTGTTTTGCATGCTTAATCATACTAATGTGGTGTATGGTTGCTTATCCAGATTTCGAGACTCTTCTACCGAGCAAGGGCGAGACTGAGTGAACGCTAGTCGAAGTTTGTCGTTTGAGTTGCTTTCTTTTGTTATTTTGTCTGTGTAGTAATGTAGATGTAAAGGGGGTTTCCGTGAATTATCATCTGATTGTTTTTTTTTTGTTTTGTTCTTTGCTCTGTACCACATAATTTAGTAAATTTTTGTGACTAACGTTTTGTCTGATTCTTGTTAGGTTTTGTAGCCTTACATATTTGTTGTTCTAGTAGGTATGTGGCACCTGTTACGTCTCGGATTTGGGGCGTGACAAAAAAAGGGTATCTGAGCTTAGGTTTAAGATTTACAGGGATTGTAGAAAATTGATCAATAGGATAATAACTAATAAGGTTCATCTTAGAACATGCAAGAATGTGCGAGTGGGGTAGAGGTTTGGTTTTGGAAGGTTAGAATTTTGATTATGTTTTTTATTCTGATATCATAAGTAATCGTGATTGAAATTCATTATTTCTATCTTAGTAATAGTTTTGACCTTATGTGTATTCTTCTTCTTTATTTTGTTGGCTAATCTTTGTTATTTGTTTGATCATGAGCTATGGTTAATCCAGTTAAGGTTCTAATCTTTTTATTTTGATTCACAATTGTAATGCATAAGCTAAGAATCTTGTCATTGTGCTGTATTCAATAAAGTTCATTTCATTAAAAAGTTTCTCACTATGAATTCGATTTTCAATGTGCTATATTTTATTCTTTGATTATGTGATTGAGAAAGTATGTTGTGCCTTTTCACATGTTTCTGTCTTACTGCAAATCTTTAATATACGTGAGAAGGTATTTCATTTCATAAATTAATTATATCTGTATTATTGTTGCTCTATTTTTTGATCAAACCCTTAGCTTAGTCAACTTGATTGACCTATGAAATAGGGTGATTTTATATTGTGGTTGCAATTAGATTAATCTTTCTAATGATTTGTCTCGAATTGTGTTAGGCCTTTCCGTTATGATTAATTCCTTCATATGGCATTTTGTTAGTGATGATTGTACTTGTCTTGTCCTTTCATGATGGATATGTTATGATTAGATTTTAACTAGTCAGCCCAAAATTTAATTGAGTTCTAGAATATTATATTGTTAAGTTTGATTTTACAATCACAGAATGATACAATTGAGACTATAATTTACTTGTTTCGTGATTCAGGACTTAGGAACTATTAGTAATCTCTATGGTATCTCATATATATTGTATGAAGTTCATGAAAATTATTTCATAAGCATAATATTTGCAGAAAACAAAAGTAGAGGATAATTATGAGTGACTTGCTAAACGTTTAGAGACCAAAATTTGATATCATGAAAGGAAGGGAAATGTACTGATGGAATTTCAAATATTTGTGAGATAAGGAAAGCATTTTATATGTAAACGATAATAGAATGATGCAAGAGTATTGAAGACATTATTCCACTGTTTTGTTTGAATGAAATATAAGTTGGAGGATCAGAATTTGATTTGAAAATCTTTTTATTGAATTGGAGTGAGATTACATACAGTAGAATTCTAGCAAAATGTTACGAATTATTATTTTGTTAAAGAGTTATTCGATATTAATATTCGATAAGTATTAGAGTGCACAGCAAAAGCACAATGTAAAATTCGATGATCGATATTAATTTTTGGCTAAATTACAGAAAACCTCCCTATCCAATACCTCTTTTTCCCCATTATTTAAAAAGCTACACTTTGCCCCCTTGAAAAATGAAAAAATGTTCACAGGGGGGTACACCGTGACAAAATGACCAAAATGCCCCTCACCATCTTCGTCTTCTCCCCCAACCTCGCTCAGTCGTCGCCCCTCCTCTTCCGTTCTTCGCGCCTCGCTCAACCGCAGCTCCGACTCCATTTTCCTCCACATGCTCCCACGCTCTTCCTGCACTCGTGTTGCCGCTCCATTTCGGCGACGATAGGGAAGAGATCGGAGTGGGCATGGACGAAGAGGCGTGCGAGGGCGAGGGCGAAGGAGCACGAGAGCATGTGTGTAGACGCGAATGGAGGAGTAGGCAAGGGCGAGGTGGCAGAGGAGGGCGAGGCGGCTGTGTAGGGCGAGGCGGCGGTGTAGGGCGGCGAGGAAGGAGGCGGCAGGGAGGTGAGGGTATTTTGGGTATAAAAATATATAATAATAGGATATAAACGGAACCCTAACGGAATACTGACGGCGGGGGGCCAAAGTGAACATTTCTCATTTTTCAAAGGGGCAAAGTGTAGGTTTTTAAATGACAGGGGGGGAAAGTGAAAAAGCGGGTATTGACAAAGGGGTTTTCTGTAATTTAGCCTTAATTTTTTTTATATTTGTATATGAGATAAGCAGGTAGATTATATTTTATAAAATTTTATTAGCGATTGTCATGTGAACTTCAATATCAGAACAATAAGACGAAATGAGTAATTGTCATATCAACTGTCTGAGCAAACTATTCGGATTTCGAGGACAGAAGTTATATTAAAATGGAATATGAATTATTTTGTTCTTAAAACTTCTCATTTAGCTCGACAGTAAAAATTTCGAGGGCGAAATTTTTGTTGGGAGGAAAATGTAATACCCAATTTTTTTATTCTTATTTATTTGATAAAAGAGGCTTATTTTACTCAACTTAAAAAAGTTATTTTACTCAACTTAAAAAGTCTAGGGGTTTATGTGCAATTATGCAACCCTAATTAATAAAAAGGCTAATAATCTCTCTTTTTCTCCCCAACCGGTTGTTCTTTCTCCTGCTCTGGTTCAACCTAATATGCACGCACATCTTTCGCACATGCGCGCGATCTCTCTTTTTCTTGCACGATCCTCAATCTCGTCTTTCGACAGCAAAGCCACCGCCGCCAATAACGCACTCTTTGATCTTCGTCAGCATCTTTTTGTTTGGGGCCAACATCGTTGGATCGCCAAAGGCACCTCGTTCGTCGTTGTTTCCTTCATCGCCATCAAAAATATTTCGTTGATTAATTTGATACTCGATGTTTGACCGAAAGATACTCGGATTAATTAGAGGTAAGCGACCTAACGCCTGTTAGTTTATTTTTCATAAAAATTATTGAAATATGTTACCGAACAAAATGCACTTTTTGTATAGTTTTTCAAAATAAGGACTAAGCGTGCTTATATAAATTACAAATCGTCGAAAGATAAAAACTACTAAAAAAATTTTATTTGGCTGCTGTGTAATTTTTAGAAAAATATGTGCTTTAGAAATTGTACTTATTTGATAAAATCTTGGTATATTGTTATAACAATGTTGGCCATATCAACATGAATTTTGTGATGGAAGCTATCTTCGAATTTTTGATGCATCTCCTAGTGCAATTTTGTGACACGCATTTGGGTACAATTTTGTGATGCGCCTCCCGGTGCTATTTAGATTCATCTCGAGTGCTTGCGCTTCATGATCATGCCTTCGGTGTCTCTAATGTGTCTAGGACCTCAACCAACGGGTCGCTAGTTATTGGAGACTTTCGTTTCAAATTCTAATTTTTGAAATAAGAATGCTTTTGTTAAAATTTTATTTCTCTTAGTCTTTTGTAAAACATGCTTGTTTAAGATTCATAAATTCTGAAACGTAATATGTAAAAGTTTGTAAAACTCAATCATCACTATTATATTTTCAGTATGAAAATTTATATTTGATTATTTAGAAAATTTTCTATTTTGCATGCTTAATCATACTAATGTGGTGTATTGTTGCTTATCTAGGTTTCAAGACTCTTTTGCCGAGCAAGGGGGAGACCAAGTGAACGCTAGTTGTAGTTTGTCGTTTGAGTTGCTTTCTTTTGTTATTTTGTCTGTATAGTTAGGTAGATGTAAAGTGGGTTCCTGTGGATTATCATCTGATTTTATTTCTTTCTGTTTTGTTCTTTTCTCAGTATCGCATAATTTAGTGAATTTTTGTGATTATCATTTTGTTTGATTCTTGTTAGGTTCTGTAGCCTTACATATTTGTTGTTCTAGCAAGTATGTAGCGTCTGTTACTCATCGGTTTTGGGGCGTGACAGACTATCAATGTCAATCCTGAAGCTTTTTCTAGCTAGACTTGCGCAAAGCTGGTTCCGACATCAAAATCGATGTTTTTCTGTTGGAGGGCAAGTTTTGTGGCCAGCACCTATAATGATGCAACTTATGTGCCGCTATCCCTCACTTAAAATGGTGTTTCGGGATTGTGTAGGGCTGAAACATTTGAAGCATCAGGCGATGTTCAGAGTCTATTCGGGAGTCGGTTAGCGGAATCGACGCTCCAAAAGCCCCAGAGCTAAATGTTATGCAACCTATATGAATCGCAGCCAAGAACTTTGGGTGCGGCTCTCCCGACACCTAAGATCAAGGATTTAAATGCCCATCAGCACACGTCGTATGCCTGTGCCATATCGTGTGAACAAGATATCGGCACGATACCGCCACCGTATCTATGGCACAACTCAACCTCTGTTCTTTAAATTAGTAGTTCAAAAGATTTGATAATGATACATAATAAGCAATTAGAAATTTAGAATATTTTGTTGCTAAAGAAAATAAATATTTTATGGCATTATGTGTCGGCACACATGCATTTTTCGCGACCAGTACGCATCGGCATGACCCATCACGCACCGTGTCGTGCCGTACTAACAAATTTTCGGCACAAACCCATGCCACGACACTTAAGCAAACTTATTCTTTTTTTAAAAACAAAGGAGCAAAGCAAGGAAAAAACAAAAAAACTAACAAAATTTCATCTTTTTTGGCCAAACAAGTGGCATAAATGTGTCATTTCATAACAATCTATCGTGCTAGTGTCCTCCATTCAAAATTTGAGTTTTAGAAAAATAAAAACAAAAGGGAAGCATAATTCCACCAGNACGCTTATATAAATTACAAATTGTTGCTACAATGATGTTGGCCATGTCAGCATGAATTTTGTGATAGAAGCTAGCTTCGATTTTGTGCACCTCCGAGTGCAATTTTTTGACGTGCCTTCAAGTACAATTTTGTGATGAGCCTCCGCATGTTATTTAGATTCATCTTCGGGTTTGTGATCGTGCCTTCGGTGCCTCTAATGTGTGTTTAGGACCTCAGCCAATGAGTAGCTAGTTACTGAATACTTTCATTTCGAATTCTAATTCTTGAAATAAGAATGTTTTTGTTAAAACCTTATTTCTCTTAGTCTTTTGTAAAACATGCTTGTTTAAGATTCATAAATTCTGAAACGTAATATGTAAAAGTTTGTAAAACTCAATCATCACTATTATATTTTCAGTATGAAAATTTATATTTGATTATTTAGAAAATTTTCTATTTTGCATGCTTAATCATACTAATGTGGTGTATGGTTGCTTATCCAGATTTCGAGACTCTTCTACCGAGCAAGGGCGAGACTGAGTGAACGCTAGTCGAAGTTTGTCGTTTGAGTTGCTTTCTTTTGTTATTTTGTCTGTATAGTTAGGTAGATGTAAAGTGGGTTCCTGTGGATTATCATCTGATTTTATTTCTTTCTGTTTTGTTCTTTTCTCAGTATCGCATAATTTAGTGAATTTTTGTGATTATCATTTTGTTTGATTCTTGTTAGGTTCTGTAGCCTTACATATTTGTTGTTCTAGCAAGTATGTAGCGTCTGTTACTCATCGGTTTTGGGGCGTGACAGACTATCAATGTCAATCCTGAAGCTTTTTCTAGCTAGACTTGCGCAAAGCTGGTTCCGACATCAAAATCGATGTTTTTCTGTTGGAGGGCAAGTTTTGTGGCCAGCACCTATAATGATGCAACTTATGTGCCGCTATCCCTCACTTAAAATGGTGTTTCGGGATTGTGTAGGGCTGAAACATTTGAAGCATCAGGCGATGTTCAGAGTCTATTCGGGAGTCGGTTAGCGGAATCGACGCTCCAAAAGCCCCAGAGCTAAATGTTATGCAACCTAGATGAATCGCAGCCAAGAACTTTGGGTGCGGCTCTCCCGACACCTATGATCAAGGATTTAAATGCCCATCAGCACACGTCGTATGCCTATGCCATATCGTGTGAACAAGATATCGGCACGATACCGCCACCGTATCTATGGCACAACTCAACCTCTGTTCTTTAAATTAGTAGTTCAAAAGATTTGATAATGATACATAATAAGCAATTAGAAATTTAGAATATTTTGTTGCTAAAGAAAATAAATATTTTATGGCATTATGTGTCGGCACACATGCATTTTTCGCGACCAGTACGCATCGGCATGACCCATCACGCACCGTGTCGTGCCGTACTAACAAATTTTCGGCACAAACCCATGCCACGACACTTAAGCAAACTTATTCTTTTTTAAAAAACAAAGGAGCAAAGCAAGGAAAAAACAAAAAAACTAACAAAATTTCATCTTTTTTGGCCAAACAAGTGGCATAAATGTGTCATTTCATAACAATCTATCGTGCTAGTGTCCTCCATTCAAAATTTGAGTTTTAGAAAAATAAAAACAAAAGGGAAGCATAATTCCACCAGAGAGTAACTATTGAAATATTGCCAATGTAAAGAGAAGCAGACCAATCTATTTAATTGAAGACAGAGAACTGTAGAGAATGAAAATTACCTCCAACTGCTTCAACATTGATTCATCTAACAAATTGCACAGTGCAAATAGAACGGAGGCATTAAACTTGTCAATAATGGAGATAGCATTATGTACATTCTTCAGCAGTACCTTCAGCTGCAAAAATGCCATTGAAGCGAGAAGTTTCTCGAGAATACGAAAAGCAAAAGCAACGCACAATAATGAGTACAAGATCTGACCTCAAATCCAGTTAGTCCAACCTCAAAATGGTCATATAGATATTGAAATTGATAACCGAGAGAGGTGTTATCGACTGAACCGCTCAGCCATTCCTTAGATATAAAATCATCACTGTAATCATTATTAGATATGAGAGAACCATGCTTGTGCTTATCCACAGATCTTACATATAAAGCTTCAACTCCCACAACCTATCAAGCATGGTTATTATAAATGTTCAGACAATATTAATCAATATGACCGAATCTACAAAATGAATTCTCATACTATGAGATGAATTAAGCTGAAAAAGAGTTAAAATCACCAAAAATTGAGCATAGCAATACAATCTAAAAAAATTGTGTGTCTTCCTATCTAACCTCCAAATAATCAACTACACAAGGATTGTCGTGCCACCGGCACGACCCGTGTCGCTATGCCATCGGCACGGCATGGCAAAGCAGCATGGGTCATACCCATGTACAGCCCCCTGTGCTAGTGGCACGCTAGTAGGGTTTAGCAGGGATTTTTTAAAACTTTTTTAAAAGTAATGTTAGCTTTTTAGGATATTTTAAGATTTGTAATGCATATAAACTTGATCCAAATTGTATCTATCATCTAGTCCATGTAAAAATGGTCATATACAACTCATGAAAGCACCTAAATACTAGTATATGACCAATAATTAACAACAAATAATATTAGAGATAAATTCAATATGCTCAAATCATAACTCTAAAGTCTAAACATTTATCTTTCATCACTAGTAGTACATTGAGGGCGTGTTTGGTTCGCTTCTTTTTCACCCTGAAATCGGAATCGGAATGGGTGAATCCGTTTGTGGGTGTTTGGTACGCGGGAGTCCCATTCCGATTCCAATTCCCGAGTGGAATGGGAATCCCCCAATCACCTCTTTTTTCAATCCGGCCTAAGAAGTCGGATTGGACGTTGAATCCGGACGGAATGGATATTTATTCCAATTAAATTTATTTTTTCAACTTTTTAAATTAAAATATGAGTTAAAATTTAAAAATTAAATATATAATTTTAAATTTTAATTTGAACTTAAATTAAAAATTAAAATTTAATCAAGTATTTCGAATCTAACTTATGAATTTGAATTTAAATTAAATTTTAATTTATATAAAGTTTTATTCAAATTTTATTTCAAACTTAAATTAAATTTATGAATTCTAATTAAAATTTAAATTGTAATTTTATGTTTGAATTTGAATAAATCAAAATTTAGTTTCATATTTTGAATTATCCACTCAACTTCAAAGATTAAATTTTTTTTAAAAAAATAGATTTAAAATTTTGACATTATTCCAAAAGTTTGATGTAAATTTTTAATATTTAATTTTTAATTTAAATTTAAATTAATATATTATAAAGATAATGTTAATATATTAATTTGATTACGTTTTTTATATCCACCTGAACCAAACACCGACAATGAGAATGATTTATTCCGATTTCGATTCAGGTGATGAACCAAACAGAATTAGGTAATGAGTCATTCCGATTCCGATTCCAGCTTATTTTGATTCCGATTCCGATTCCGACTCCGACTTCAAACCAAACACACCCAGAGTGTCTAGGTGGATCATATTGGTGATTGTCATCATTAGTTACTAGATTGATCCCTTGACTATATAAATATTGCTGATACAGGTGAAAGCCCATTTTGTGCTAGTACAGCTCGTAATCATTGCGAATATATTCAATATAGCGAATTGTATCGTGATGTACATATACTATCGTAACCGACACTGGTATAGGAACAACGATGACACCATCAAAGATCTCTTTTGACCCCTTAAAATTAAAAAAAAAAACCAATAAATAGATCCATGTCAAACCGTGCTAGTTCAGCATGAATAGGCACGGGGTGATATAGGGGCGGCACGCCGCTATACGAGGCGATACGAGGGTGGTACCCCGCAATACAAGGTGGCATGCCCACAGTTTCCGAGTACCAGGTGGCACGGACCCATGCCATGTGCCAGGCCCATGCCACCGACACAGGCGATCCTTGCCGGTACATAACTACATATAAATAAAATTCCAATTAAGATAAAAAGATGCTACATTTAAAATAGTTTTTTCACACCTTTCAGCCTGTTTTTTAAATTCACTAAAAAGAATTTGGTGATTTTTCAACATGTAAGATGCTTTCAAAACATTTTGAAAATGTAAGTACTTGGAAAACCTAAATATGAGATACTACTATAGGTCATTGATTTGAAAGGGTCAATCATATAACTCACCAGTCAGAACCAAACAAAATAGTTTTCCGCCACCGTCCTAACTTTTTTACTCACAAACATCATATCACAATCCTTTGTGTCATAGATTAGTTTAAATTGAAAAATACAAATACAGGGAAAAGAAAGTTGTGTATCCTATCAATACATACCATTATTAGTGCTTCGAAACCTTCACTATGCGATGGAAGTTTAATGATAATATTGCAAAAACTAACGTCCCAATGAAGCTTTTTACGATTATGAGATATATACCTACAACAAAGTAGAAAGTGAGAATATTTACAGACAAGAAAGTTCAATGTTATTGACTTAAGTTAAATGAAACCACTTTGATAAAGATAACATACTCAGTTTTTGATAGTACTCTGGCCTTATAATTATCAAACCTGTTGAGTGAAGACAGCACCTTCAAATCATAGAGTAAATTAAAAAAAATTAATAAAACAGAGTTGCTAGAAGTAGTATCAAATAGCACCATTATGATACAGCCTATTTACACTTTATGAAAACTGTAACAGTTTGCCAACTACACTTGTTGTTCACATTTAGGGCATGTTCGGTTGCTCGCAAGCCACTGAAGTGAAAAAGTCACCTCTAAGAAAGTCACGTTTAAAAAAGTGACTTTTGACTTTAGTTATTTGGTTCACTGTAAAGTGAAAAAGGAAAATCTGTAGTATCGTGGCTACTTCTGTTTGGTTGTACATGAGTCGTAAGTTTAAATTCAATTTAAAATTTAAGTTCAATTTTGTCACAATTTAAATTTAAAATTTTGATTTGAGTGTGAAATTATATTTACATTTTAAATTTACAACTCAAATTCCAAATGTATAATTGAACTGTAAATTTCAAATTAAAACTCATAACAGAAATCAAATTTAGAAATCAAACTTGAACTTAAATTTAAATTCAAATCTGCTTGATCGTGAAATGACATTTGAATTCATAATTCATAATTTGAATGTAAACTTTGAATTTGAAGTTAGATTCAAAACTTTAAAATTTAAATTCATAATGTCCAATTGGACTCACAATTCAAATTCAAAGTTCTAATTGAAACTCATAACTAAATTAAATTAAAAAATTAAACATAAATTTGAATTAACATTTATAGTTAAAAATTAAAACTTCAATTTAAATCTAAATCAACACACAATTTGAATTAAAAAATTAAATTAAAATGTGAATTTCTTAAACTTTAAATTTGAATTCAAACATGAATTTAAAGATGAATTTACAATTTAAAGTCAAAACATACAATCACACTTTACGGTAAATTACACTTTTGGTCTTCAAACCATGAGGCACATGACACTTTGGTCCTCAAACTTTAATTTGTTGCAATTTCATGCTCGTACTTTCTAAATTGTTACAATCAGTCCCAAAATACAATTTAGTTGGCCAAATGTTGACAAATTGTTGATGACGAAATGATGTGGAAGTACTGTGATTGATGATGTGAAAATAATCAAGATACTACATCACTTATACATTAACAATTTGTCAATACTTAGCCAACTAAATTGGGTTGTGAAACTGATTGCAACAATTCAAAAAGTTTGAGCCAGAATTGCAACAAATTAAATTTTGGCACCAAAATGTCATGCATCTCATAGTTTGAGGACCAAAAGTGTAATTTACCCTGGATTTTAAATTCAATTTTAAAGTTCAAGTTGAAAACCATAAATGAAATTATATATAAAAAATCAAAATTAAATTTGAAGTGACAATTAAACTCAAAAATCAAATTTTGAATTTAAAATAAAACCTAATAATCAATCATTAAATTCAAATTTGAATACATAGGTTGCATTCAAATCTTAATTCGTAATGAACTTATGATAATATTTTTTACTTTGAATTCATAATTTGAATTCCAAATGTAAATTCGGATTTACCGTTCAAATTTCAAAATAATTTAAGTATAGATCGAAAATTAAAAATAATTCAATTATTAAGATTAAGAACAAAATTTGTTTTTCATCAAACTCCATCACTTTACATGGATTTTCCACTTTCGATGATTTCGGAATATTTTGAGCCGAAGTCAAGAAAGAGTTAGTTATAAACATATAATTCACTTTTGTTGTCCACTTTTAAAAAGTGACTTGCTTATTTACTTCGAGAAACCAAACTATGAAGTGATCTCACTTTTGAGAGTGCCACTTTCGTCCTTTCACTTACGGATAACCAAACATGCCCTTACAATAAGAACTTTTCAGAATTGTACAGTGTGACAATCACATGACTTGCTGAAGTGATGAAACCACCATAAATTAGATAAATCAGATAAATTTAGTGACCTATGTTCTAATTTACAATGTTTTAAAGATTCATGACTCATGATTCGTGGGATTGTCAACCATCCAATTTAAACATTTTAACAGCAGTAATGGCAGACTGATGGACAACCAAAATATTATCTGCGAATAGTAATGTGTAGACCTTGAATCATTTATAGCTAATTAAAAAAGACAGCATTTATAAAGCCAATAAAGAAAAGACGGGAGTTTTGATCACTTAGAGAGTTACTATTATCTGAGAACAGATATACTATTACACATGAGAGTTGAGACATGTGGGCCCACAGGTGAATAGATCATCTAAATAAGAATACTAATCTATTTCGTCAAATTATTTTCCTCATTCTTGGCACTGGCAAAAGTGAAAATACTTCTGTATTTCCAATTTAAAGCGTGATTAATGGCATATAATGCACAAAATAGAATTTCATATAGCCAATACCAAGAATGAGGTGCATTAAGGTAAATAATTGATACAACAAAGCACAATAGCTTTTGAATCAAAGGCAGCTGCATGAAATCTTCACGCCCACTCACACCTGGATTACCATGCAATTAATCATTGTGAGAGCTACCACATCCTTTACTACTGCTTTAATCTAAGCCCTTGCTCACCTTGTTCTGGAGTTTCCAAGCTAATCATTCCACCTCACTAGTAAACTGTATGCTCTTTGTTTGACATAATCTGAACCATCTTATGCAAATTTATAGCATATTATCTTTTATTCATTCCACACAACACTAAGAGATTAAAAAAAAATAACACTGATACATCTTAGAAAGATGAAAAGGAAAATTAAAAAGACATTTGGCACAAAGTAATTTACCCTATCGTGCTGAAACTGGAACGAAGCCAACACTTCGTAAAGTTGCAAAAGGTTGAGGAAGAAATCTGATTCATAGGAAACTTCAAAAGGTTGAACCATAACCTGAGCCACAGACACCATTACTTCAATGACAGACTTTAAAAAATGTTACAGCTGACCATGCAAAGCACCGTGAGGCTTCATATAGGGTATGAAAAGAACATCTAAGTACGTTTACTGAAAGTTGCGATTGATGATTCGACTCTGTTAAGTCGATCTGAACACTGAAGAAGGGTAGCCAACGCATTGCCAAGCCATCCTGAATGGCAATCTACAAGCAAATGAAATTATAAAGGTACCACCGCAGGAAAAAAAAAATAAAGGAAAAGATAACAAATCAAAAGAATAGTACAAAAAAGCTGACCTTTTCAGCTATTAAAATCATATTATCATTCACAGGGTTGGCTATCTTAACAGAATCAATCGAGGCAAGAATAGCAGCCGAATCTTTCAAAAATTCACATTCAATACCAAGTCCACTGAACTGTACTTCAGCAATTTTTTGGTTACACATCCTATAGTATAACATTGGGAATAAATATTAACACACTGATGAAAGATTGAAAAAATTAACTTTAAACAAATGATTGTGAATTCATGAGGCAAGTGAATGCATAATTCATAAAGAAACAAGAAAAAAAAGATTGCATAGCGATACTACAAAATGAAAATAATTCACTTGAATCTTCTTTGCACAGTTCAAATGCGAGGAAAATCTCATGAAGAAAAATGACACAACTTGTTAACTTATGATAATGGATTATTCCATGGCAAATATGTCTAACATTCTCTTCATGTGAAAGTAGGGAGGGCACTATTTTGACTAAAATCTCGAGCAGTCAATACTATACACAGTATTATTCTCAGCTAAAGCCAAAGACTTAATTTATTAGTCTTGAATCAGTTTCACCCAGTATCTAGGAGCATCCATGTTGGAACCTAGAAATCAAAGCTTCAGACACTTTGCTATGTTGCACAGCTTATCGAATAAATAAGATAAAAAAAGTAAATATAAATAAGATAAATAAAAGTAAATAATTGGAAAGATGTCATAGAAGAGCTTAATAACATTTTGATCTGTATCAAATTTCCATTATTAATTTCATCCCTCTAGGTATCCTTATCATGTTTTTTTTTTTTTCATTCTCATTCTCCGAATATTTTTTTTCCATTATACTATCATTGAATCATAATAATCAAATGTTCTTATCATATTAGGATATTTTGTCTATATATAAAAAACTTAATTCCATTTTGTACCATAACACGAGAATTAAGTTTCCAATGTAGTATATATTTACAGTAATTAGAATGTTAGATTGAAAGTGTTACGACCCAATTCCCATGTGGTCACCCATGACAGAGCCCACGGCTCGATTTAACTGGGTACCCTGGACCAATAACGTGATAGGCCAAAATCCACTGGCCCAAAATGTTTAAGCCTAGTTATTCGTCTAGCCTATCCAGCCTTATGTACCCCTACGTCTAGCCATGGCTATCTGAAGCAGGACTATTATGGGACTATTCTCAAATCTTGGAATGCCACAGACTCCCCTCCCCCTCTTTTATGACCTAACATCTTCGTCGGGCTCAATTACGCACACTACCCAAGATCACCAGGTAATGTAAGACTTGTCTCCGTAGCCTTGTCATTCTCAAACCCTGACTTAGCCCGTCATTCAGGCCTTGGCTCAGCCGAAATTCATCTCTCATTTCCTACTAGTGAACCGGCTCTGATATCATAATTATCACGACCCAATTCCCAGATTGGTCGCCCATCACAGAGCCCACGGCTCAATTAACTGGGCATTGTGGACCCAATAACTCATTGGGCCAAATTCACGGCACAAAATGCTTAAACCCAATTATTATGTCTAGCCTATCCAGCCTTATATACCCCCACATCTAGTTGTCGATATGGGACTATTCTCAAGCCTTAGGATGTCACAGAAGGAGCCCCTTCAACAGCAAGAGAAGAAATTAGAGGCATCATCAAAAAGGTTGATACGTGTTAGAGAAAGATGAAACCCTAAAATATTGACAATGCAAGGTCCATATTACTTCTAAGATTTCTATTACTATGGCAATAGGACATGCCAACAACTAGTTGGAAGTTAGACACAGGTGGAGACATGCTACAACATACAGCTCCTAGCAAAGCTTCATAACAACATGAGGCATGTCTAATTATTATCTTATTGTTATTGTGCATGGTATTGGAAGTTAGATAACAAATGATAAAACAAAATGTAAAATAGATCAAATGGAACAGAAGCCCTACCACTTCACTGATATCTACGCTGCATATCTACATATCTAGTCATGATAGGTCATATGAAATAGAAAGCATTCTAATGAAGTCAATAGTATGTCTATCGTCAGTGTTAATGTAATCACTATGTTATATTTCTAAGATTGGTTACTTAAATTCAAGGTGGAATGTCCCATTTCTTTATCACACTCATTGTCTCACAACCAAAGATGTTAGGAAGTAAATGATCTATATGTAAGGCTGGCATACTAATATTGGTGTGACAGTTCAACATTTTTGCACCAATTTGATAGACTTGTTCATATTGCCACCAAACTGCAGATATCATAAGTTATGTCTAGTCCAGGGAGCAAAGAGAATATCTATTATGAAAGAACTAGGAGACCAGTGAGAAAATCACATAAAGATGTGAAGTTCTCTAACAAGGGAGTTTGTCACACCGCATTGGTTCGACATAAGAAAATGTTAGAAACATGAAGAATATGTTCTTTTAGAGCTAGCTTACTAGCATTACAGCTTGATTAAGCATTTTATTCTATGCCAACAGACCCTTAAATACGCTTGGCTAGTTAGTAGGCCAGTTAGGCCTTATAAGACACAACTATATATTGAAATCCGTTTTTAATATCTATTGATATTTCTATACTGCTAAAACAGTGAACTCCAAGAAATCACAAATTCTAATTATGTCAATCATGAAAATAAAGAAATTACTTGCCATAAACTTCAATGTACCTGGACTAACCGTCCAATAACCACATGAGCAGAGAGCCACTAATAAGCTGCTATAAGTATCTCTCTAGAAGCTAAAATTATTTCAAATTTTCTCTACAGATTAAAAAGTTTAAAGGCGCAAATAGTTTGGGAAATGTAAAGATTACCATAAACGATTCACATATAACAAATTTTAGCCAACAAAAGTAACCATTTCTTTATGAACCTTTGATCGAAACCAATATATTTTATTTTCCGACCATTAGCTGATATGTTGTGGTCTCAAATTGGTAATCATGTGAAACTTACAAGGGAAAAGAGTTGACAGTTAGAGTCCTGTAGGGACCAAGCACACAATTGGCCTTCAAATAACAAAACTGTATACATAAGTTGACCAACACAATTTTGTCACAGCTCGTCTAACAAGCGTTGCTTAGTTATTATACATAAAAAAATTTGTGAAGCTAATACCGTAGTTCTCCCAACTTCCAGTATATAAGAAGGCAAAAAAGGAGCATCGATAAAGAGTCTCAAATTAGTGAATACTTAACCAATTACATATATCAAGTGACCCTTGTGCTGAGAAATGTGCCTCCAAACAAAGCCTAAATTAGCAAAATTAGTTTCTCTTAAAATCGCAATCTACTAGAACAATAAATTTAGCCACATCATCCTTCAATGGAAATTAACTCAATACTATGGCAAATAAGTCATTCCTCACGGCACTATGAAATATCGGAATCACTTCAAGATGGATTTTACTTTATGTCAAATGAGTCCGTTCTTCACAACACTATCAAGTGCTGGAATCACTTCAAGATGGATTTTACGTGAACATTACCGATTAGTACCCACTTTTCAAAACATATATATCATATAATACATTTCATGGGCAAATGTAATAATTTATAATGATGTCGCGAGCATAATAAATAAACTTAGAGATATGCAAGAAAGGTAACAGTGCCTGGAATTGATTGAGGTTAGTATTCTCAAGACACTGAGCCTTATAGATGATGAAAGACATTTATCTCTATCTGAAGAATCTCCATTACAAGAAGACATTGGATGAAATTCAGTTGCCTCATATATATCCTGAAAAAAATAAAATAAAATGAATAAGCTCCAAGAACTACACAGAACATACTATACAGGAACCAAAACTGACCTTAATAATTTCATCTGAAACGACACCAGCAAACGAACTAGTGTCGGCTGTTCCGCCAGCTCCAAGCATGCCAAGAGATAACCAGTTTAACCACCGGCGTGCTCTACTCGCAGATTGTTCATCATTCTGGTTCTTTTCTTGAGAAGACATAATATTGTTTGCTCCGGAAGTAGAAGATTTTGATTTTAACAAAAGATCCTGTAATGGAGGCTCAGAAGAAAGCAAGCAAACAGGAGCATAGAACAAGATAAGACTGAAAACAACATAACTGGTAAAGCATTTATAGAATAGCAATGCATAACCAGCAGATACCTGCAGTTGTCGCTCAGCAAAAGATCTGTAGCTCAGAATATCATCAATGTCACACTCTTTATCCATCTTTTCTAGCTCTTGCAGGATATCTTTGCTGACAACCTGCAAATATTCCAATTTTTAATGTAAGAGCCTTAATAACACTAATAACTCAAATAAAAAATGACAAGCATAAAACACAAATCTGAAAAATGACAAATTGATGGCGGGGAAAAAAGTCAAAGATGCTAATAACCTATATTCCGCAGAAACAGGTAAAATATACGAATATCCACATGATAGGGATATGGTGATACGACAAACTCCAAAATAATAAGATACGATGTGTGAGATACGAGAATAAAAAATAACTATATTTATCATTTAGCTACAAATTTATAGCATTGTAAAATGGCACAATTCAAAATTATAATTTATTTGTGCTGAAAGTATAAAGCAATGAACCAGAAAAATTGGTTGTTTAAAAATTTGTTAAGGGCCGTTGAATATGGGCAATGGATAGGGATCAAATACAACTTTAAAACCAACCCATTATGTCGTTCCAGGATACCACCCGTATCAATGCCATATCACGCGACTGTATCGAAGACATAAATAGGCAGGGTTTATAGTATTGCCCCGTGCCGACCATGCCTATAAGGGCATGCAACGTTTTAAATTTTAACCCCCTTTTTTATTCTTTGGGCCTACTTTTGGATTATTTTTTTTGCCCCACACACATCGCTCTCTTTCATTCTCTTCTACTTATCTTCTCCTCAACTCACTCTTGCAGTCTTTCCTTTTCTTCTCACTATCTCTTTCTATCTTTTTTTTCTTTCTATTTTTCCCACCATTTTTTTATTATAATTTTTTTCTCTAATTTCTTCTTTTAGTCCCTTCTATTTCTACTTTGTTTCTACTTTAATCACTTCAATCTTATAAGAAAAGGCAAAGAAAAAGAAAATCGAAGATATACCTCTTAGGTAAGTAAAAAAAAATTACAATTTTAAATTTTTCATACATTTTGAATGTTTCTAACTTTAAACTTCCAGTTTTTAAGTAATTTAAAATTATGCAAAAATTTTATTTATAGTTTACAAAAATGTAAAAATAGATCTATTTGATTAAGTCATTATGTAGTCTGATTTTTAATTATTTTAGATAAATCTAGCATTGGGTATGAGATTTACGACATAAATTTTTTAACTTTGACAATTCTATTTTTGGATTTAGAAGAAGGAAAATACTAATAAAATAAAAAAACTAAATTGAAGCAATTGATATTTAAATTTGATTAATTATTCGTCATATGATTTATTGTTAAATTTTTAGGGATAGACCTCACAATTTTTCTTAAAAAAATAAAAAATAATTTTTTCTTCAATTTTTTAATAAATATTTTTAAAAGATTCAAAATTAAAAGAAATTATTAACAATTGTAGTGCGATTCTAGTTAATCTAGTCATCAAGCAGTCTCTCATCAAATCAATATGGATGAATCTTGCAAATTCCATAAATATTTTAAGAAAAAAAAATTTTCCCTAATTTTGTATTTTAATAATTTTTAACATTCTGAAAGAAAAGGTAAAATCAAAAGAATTTTCAAAGTTAATCGATTTTTAATTTTTATTCTCTATGAGCAATAGTTAATATTTTACTTTACATATATAAAAAACCTACTACTATATTAATTGCCGAGTGTAGTAAGCTATACATAGCCAATATTTATAATTATTTTCTAAATCTTGCAAAATAACATTATAAAAGTTTATCGGGAACAAAAAAATTAAAGAAAAATGGTGTCAAAGCGTGCCACTAGGAGGTCATGCGTATCAATTGGCACGCAAGCGTCCTACGTGTCAGCATGGAGGCTTGCCTATGCCCATACTGTGCCAGGCAACAATTGGCACACCTTCATGCCGCGGCACTTTAATCCTTGTATATATATATTATCTTTTCAGTTTTTAGAGAATCAGATACTTCTCATGTTGTGTCTCACATAGAATCGACCGCTATCGGGTACATAACTATATCCAGTAGATATTGTATACAGCCAGGGCACTCAAATACAACCATCCATGCATCATAGCTAATAACTAATCATTGTCTATAACACTATGACGCCTCGACTTCCCGGGGGTCACCTATCCTAGGACTATTTCCATCCTAGCATGCTTAACTCTCTTAACCTCTTGGGCGTAGCCATCACCCAAAATGCTTAAGCCGGGTTAAGAGTTTTAGCCCTATTATATCTTACATATAGGACTACTTGGGGTCTCACATTCTAACCTTGTGGCGAGCTACGCTCCACCCACAACAGTCAACAGCATGAGAGTCTCGCTCTCCTCGCTGTACAATCCTTGCTCAGCCGAGACTCATCTCACACTTCCGGCTAGTAATTGGCTCTGATACCAGCTGTGACGCCCCGACTTCCCAACGGGTCACCTATCCTAGGACTACTCTCATCCTAGCACGCTTAACTCTGTTAACCTCTTGGGCCTAGCCACTGCCCAAAATGCTTAAGCCAGGTTAAGAGTTTTAGCTCTATTATATCTTATATATATGACTACTTAGGGTCTCACAAACACACTAAATAACTAAAACCGAACCAGTGTCTATAACACTTCAAATAATTAAAACCAAACTGTAACTGCAGATTCCTATATATGCATTACCTGACATGAAATATACAATTGTCGACTAGAATATTTAGGTTCATAAAAGCTGAAAGGCACCAAAAGCAAATATGAAGTGTCAAAAATTTCTTCAGTGTCACCAGTTAATTTTATTTATCCCAAAAATGTGTAATGCACAAGCTATCAAAACAAAATGGCACAAGACAGAAACCATAAAACAAGTGAAACCAAGATAACGAGAATCAAGAATATAGTGCAGCTATTGTGTAAAGCATTTGTTGTACATGGAAATGATACAAATAACAAATCAGCTCCATAAGCTGCTTCTAACGAAAAGAGAAGAAACAAAAAGGAGAGAGAACATACAATCTGTGATTAGATGCATCAAGGAACTGGAGTAGCTTCTAAATATTGCTTCCTATGTTGATTTAGTGGAAATTCCCATGTGACTCATTTATATTAATTCCAAAACAGAAAATATGCATGTAAAGAATTACCTGTAGTGTATCAAGAAAAGGACAAAAGAATTCTAGCTACTTATGAATTGGATTTAAAACCACCAAATAGCTATAATAACATGTATATAAAATCCTGCTTATTGAAAGACATCTGAGCAATCAGACAAGTAGTTTTGTGTCGTTGAAAAAAGGAATTCAATATAAATAAGAGAAAAAGGTGTATATTGCATCAAAAGAAAGAAGTACCTGCTCATTTTGTAGTAGTTCCAGCTTTCTCCTATACAAATCGATGTACCTCCGACGGTAGTTTCTGTTCATCAAATGAAGCATTTAAGATAGTTTCTATACTCATGTTAAATAGCATGAAGTCTGATAACTGAACAGAAAGTCAGAGATTTGTCTAGAAATAGAAGTTTATCTGCTAGAATGCACTTGGTAAAGACATTGTTTCCCTAACAAACACTTCAATAATTAAGTCTCCAAGACAAACAGAGTGACAACAATTGCAACACATCCATCGAGTGTCAAGAATTGCACCACATGCATAAAAGCGAAGACCAAGGACAGGAAAACACAAACTTAGTTTATATACTGCAGAAAGTTAGAAAGCAGAAATTAGGAATTACATACTGGAGAACTTACCTGTCCAGAAAAAAAGGCTGATTACAGTCTGTAATCTACACAAAGCCATGAAACGAGGTACGCGCAAGATAAATGATCGGACAAGTTCTCTTTACTAAGAATGGTCATTGGAGAACAGCATTAGTCTAAAAAATTATTTAATCTATGTGACTGTAAGTGCTATATTGAAATCACCGATAATTATCTAGGTCAACCTTCTACTAGCTAAAGGTTTTATTCTAGATTTCCATTCGTACCTTAGAACAGCACCGATAGCACAGGAGATTGAAAGCTATCTACTCTGCCTCCAGGGAGGCCATCAAGGGGGCAAATCAAGAGTATTGAAGAGCTATAGCCAATTTTGCAGTGTTTGAAATCATTATCGCATTTTTGAGTCACTAAACGGGTATTTACTATAGATTATTAGCAGTCAAGACCTATAACTGGCATGGGACATTTTAGATTGCAATGGTGCTTATTAGCACAAAATTAGGACATTTAGAACAGCATATTAGAGTCAACTGTAAGTTAATCCCAGCTTAGTTATTTTTGGTCTTGAACTAATTATGTTGGGTTCAATTTGTGCCTTAGATTAGTTTATTTGAGTCAATTAGGGTTTAATTTTTGGATTATGTCCTGCCAAAATTAAGATTTGAGCTCTCCTTTTCCCATAATAGGACTGATATGTATTTAAATTTTGATTATTGGATTAGGCGGGTTTCCCTAATTGGTAGTTTGGTTTCCCTAATTGTAAATCCCCCTCTTGGCCAAGCTTCCTTCTCTTCTTCTTCACTCAGCTATCTCTACCATGAGAAGACCTTTCCCTCACTGAAGAAACGATGAAAATCTCACCGCATTACCAACACCCTACAGCTACTGCTACATACAAATACCCAAGCAGAATTGTGCCCTATTTTTCTCCATACAGCACGGTAGGCTCCCTCGTCAAATATTGAGGAAAAGAATTCTTTGTGTTTTTCCTCCTTGAATTCCACTCTTGTTTGTTAATTTCTGGTTTTCTAATTCTCCTCCATTACTTCATTCTCTAGGAACTTTATTCTCCTTTCAATGCTAACGATTCCTTCCAAGCCCTAAGTAGCTCCAAAAAGAAAACAAAAATCCCTTTAACATAGAAAGAAAAACTCTTTCAAATCCTCAAGTATTTCTTAGGTCATTGAAAGAAAATGATAGTCACTTCTCTTAGAGTTTCGAGAGTTGGGAAGATCCGTAAGACCACCTCTTGTGAGACAGTTCAGATACACAATTACACATCCTTCAAAGTTTTTACAATTAAATCCTGAACTAGACACCAAACTCTCTCCTGCATCAAGTATTTATTAGTTATTAGAGTTACAAGTTAAGAAGAATTAAAATAGGTTGTGTTGAAAAGGTGAACAAGGTTCAGCAAACCTAGTTTAAGTATTAGCAAACTCTTAGGCCGTGGATTTTTCACTCCGTTCCAGACTGCTACACTGAATTGCTTATCCTCAGGTAACACAACCCAGAAAAGCTGGCTAAATGGATCTCATTGTGTATCAACCAGAGTACATCTTCCATATCCCAGTATTAAGAACTAAATAGAGGTATAATCAAGCTTAAGAACAATCTTGCTTTAACTGTTTAGAAATGGAAACAAAGAAGTGAAATGAAGCAAACTTATTATCATTAAGAGGTTTAAGAGTAGTAGTGATTTCTCTAGCAAAAAGCCATACATGCCATGATATAGAAGACCTAAAGGTAAAAAGCAAATATCAGATATGAATATATGATAATCAAAGAACTCACAATCTCTGACCAAGATTACTCCATGAAATTCTTCTTAATCTTTGACGAACATCTGCTAAAATAGCTTGTTGTGCATAATGCCACCACAATATCTGCCATCCTTCAACTTTCTTCGATAAAGAGCTTTGAGATGGACGGTAACGCCCATATCTGCAGAAATCAATAAAGAGAATATAAGAGTTGACGATAAACATATATACGGAAAATTTTTGTTACTTTACCCTGCAGATCATATTTTGGTTCACCAATAGATTAAATCAGTAGGATCTTATCAACACAAATTTTATTAGAAGGTAAAAATATACAGAACTAACAAAAACTTGAGTAAATTAGAAATGACTACCCACCATTACAATTTTTTATTTCACTACCCAACATTTCAAATCATTCAATTCACATCCTAAAAGGTCATTTCCCACACCTGGTGCATCCATAAATCTGTGCACCACATCTTCATAAACCATCAATGCATCTTGTACTGTTAAGTGTTAACCCAATTATCCAATTATTAAGCAAAAGAAACTACAACTCATTGTATGACGGAGATTGAACAATTGAATGTAATGGACAGAATAAATTTGCAATGCACAAATTTACAGATGCATGGTTACATGCAATAGTTTCTCAGAGCCAATAAAACCAAACAATTAGGTAGTAGAATCAATATATTCAATGGTAAGGAAGTTATTTTCAAATTATCAAAGTTCCATTAGTTGCATACTTTTTACATATTTAGAACATAAAGATTCAATCAGATAGGTTCTAACGCTATACATCAATCAAGGAAATAACTTTCTCACTTGGAAAGAAGCATTGTACTCAGATATTCTTTTATTCAATAGGACTTAAGAGGCTGATTAAATGCATGGACATCTCGTTAGGCACTTCTTTTTTCTACTAAAAGGCAATGCATTGGCAGATGAGTATGATTAAATGCCTATAAAAGCATAAAAATGCTACCTTGAAGCCATTTTATGAGTACAAGATAAATAAACCCATAGGCGGAATGTAATATCCTAAAAAAATCATGAAAATCACAACCTTGCATGGACTAATAGTAAGGTGGTAGGTTGCAATGCTCAAAGAATATCCCCACACACCCACAGAGCACAAGTTTTCAGTGAAATACTCATTTGGACGTCCATATAGGGCCTAAATAATTTAAACAGCCTTTAACAGGTTCAGGTTATCTGATCTGTAGGTAAGACACCTAAATATTCCAATGAGAGCATAATGGTAACTTTGATAAAGAAAATAATTAGTTTATTTATATTAGACTTTAGAATTTTCAAACACTTCCAGTCTAGAAGTAGAAAAGTTGAAACGGATCCGCCAAAGATGTTTGTAAAATCATAAAATATAAAGAGTCCACAGTGAAGTAGATATAAAACTGTTCATGTATAGGGGTCATGTAGAAGGTAATATGCATCACCAGTTCCTGAATTTACAGTCTTGGCGTGGTACCCTAATTTTAGAGCATGCATTAGACACCTCATACTATTTGTACTATTAACCCCCCATCGTCAATCACAACAGAAATTATTGCCTGCATCCATGCATCGCCCCATTCATCAACCCATCATCCTCTCTCTCAATCATACCATTCACAGAGCTGAGGCCATTCCTTTATTTAAAATTGGATGGCCAGATTGATTTTTTCAGAACAGCACTTTAAAAGTCCAGAGGCCAAAATGAAAGTCTGCCTTAAGTTAAGGGACTAATGATGCAATGTACCCATAATGTAAAATGCAAAATTACTTATACAACTGGAGTGCCAAAAATAGTAAATTTTATATAAAGTTATAAACATAGCAAACTGAATGCTATCACCAAGGATTTAAGTGCCGTGGAACGGGGTCGTGCCGAAAACTTGCCGGCACGGTGCGTGCCGAGTAGTGTCGATGTGTGCCGGTCAAAAAAATTCTTATGTGCCGACACATAACAGCATGAAATATTTATTTTCTTTCGCAACAAAATATTCTAACTATTTATTATGTCTTTTTATCACATCTTTTGAACTTTATTGAGGAAATTACTTACTAAATTCAAGAATAGAGAGTTTTGAGCTGTGCCTTTGGCACGGAGTCTGTATCGTGCCGGTATCTTGTTGACACGGCACGGCACGGTGGATACGGCCCGTGCCGACGGGCACTTAAAACCTTGCCTATCACACTGCTATTTACATATATCTGAGAAGTTGGATGTTTATATCAAGGATTAAAGTGCCCACCCATGCCATATGGCACGGTCGTGCCCCTAAAAAAGGGGCATGGTACAACCCCTTTACTGCAAGGAGAGGAATATCGCGATATGTATAGTGGTACCCTGCGATACTTTCAGTTGGGCACACAGGTGCCGCGATACGCTGTAGTATCCAAGATATGTTTACGGTAAACTTTTAAAAAAGGGGTTGTATTTTGCAATCTGATGCGGTTTTCGATGAAACGAAAAGTGCCACTTTCATGGTCCGCCAGAATAGTAAGTCCAATAATGGAGCCCAATGCAATTTGGCACGATTTGGTGATATTCTGGAGAAGAAATTGCAATTTTTGCGAAATGTGAAAATAGGGCAATGCGCGAAAGGGTTATCATTTCATGTGAGAAATTCTAGAATTTCTATGAGTGGATGGACTCTTGTGGAAAAAGACTCAAGGAGGATCGTGTGGACTCAAGTTTTTCGAAATTTTGAAACTTATGTGGAAACTGGCATACAGTTGAAGCAGGAGAGGGAAAAATCAGTTGAAGGATCTTTTTAAGAGAAGTATGGCATTTTGTATGCTAAACTGCAAAATTTATTATGGGAGGGACTTCTGCGCAAAAGGGGTGTTAGATGCAATTGTTACAATAGTAGTATTTGTATATATATAAAGAGCACGTCTCCTGTACTTTCGAAAGTACGGAGACCTCCGTGCTTGTAAGTTGTTTTCGATAACAGGACATCCAATTTGACGATCGGCTCCGTTAGGTATAATCTATCCTATTGGAACTATCTAGAAACCAAATTTTATAATTTTTTGGCATCATTTACCAAGCGATCAAAAGGTCCAAAAAATGACTATTTTAATGGCTAATGTAGCACATTTTTAAGTTCAACGGTGTAGAAGTATCCAAATTACATGAAAATTTAATAGAAAATGCTACTTAACATCAATAGCAAGATCAATACTTTCAATTTGAAATTTGAGTCCTTTATCATTGTTTTTTATGAGATTTTTATTTTCAGTCGTTCATTTTGGGGCTACTCATTCACTAGATAAACGAAGTCAAAAAATTATGAAATTTGGTTTCTAAATAGTTCCAATAGCGTAGATCATGTCTAACAAAACCGATCAGAGGCTTCCGTACTTTCGAAAGCATAGGAGCCTAGCGCTCTCTCTCTCTCTCTCTCTCTCTCTCTCTCTCTCTCTCTANGCACGTCTCATGTACTTTCGAAATTACGGAGACCTCCGTGCTTGTAAGTTGTTTTCAATGATAGGATATCCGATTCGACGATCAGCTCCGTTAGGTATAATCTACCCTATTGGAACTATCTAGAAACCAAATTTTATAATTTTTTGACATTATTTACCAAGCGATCAAAAGGTCCAAAAAATGACTATTTTAATGGCCGATGTGACACGTTTTTAAGTCAACGATGTAGAAGTATCCAAATTACATGAAAATTTAATAGAAAATTCTACTTAACATCAATAGCAAGATCAATACTTTCGATTTGAAATTTGAGTCCTTTATCATTGTTTTTTATGAGATTTTTATTTCCAGTCGTTCATTTTGAGGCTACTCATTCACTAGACAAACGAAGTCAAAAAATTATGAAATTTGGTTTCTAAATAGTTCCAATAGCATAGATCATGTCTAATGGAACCGATCACCAAATCGAATGTCCCATCATCGAAAACAACTTACAAGCACGGAGGTCTCCGTACTTTCGAAGCATAGGAGCCTAGCTACATATATATATATATATATAAAGGTTAGGGGATACCTAATTAACCACCTAATTAACCTAGCCTGCACACCCTCCCACCTGGTGCCGCCGCCGCCGCCGCCACCCCTTTGTTCTTCGTCGGCGTTCGACGTGCTCCGGCAAGACTCCGGCCGAGAGTCCCTCCATCTTTCTCTCCCTGCATATTGATACCTATATAGAGAGAGGTGACAGCACCCCCTTCTTCCCTCCTTCCTCGGCTTGAAGCTGACGCCGCCGACGCCTCACCAGCGCCTCGCTGCCGTCACGTCTGAGCGTGAGAACCCCTGCGGCCACCTACCCCAACCGTGCCACCCCCGCGCGACGGTAGTGCACGACCCGTTTTGGGTCGTTGCTTCTGTTGCAGCCGCCGCGGCCCCAAGCGCCGCCGCCGTCCGCCGGACCTCCGATGGCCTCCCCCTGCGGGTTAGTGTCCCTCTACAACTCTTCCAACCCTCCATTAGGCTTGCTAACCCCCGGTTGAAGCTATTTTATTACCGCTGCCCTGACTTGACTTATAGGCCTTGATCTTTACCGAAGAACCGTCCCAGCCATCCGACTTCTCCGGTGACTATCTGTTGGTAAGCACGGCACTTCTTGGCATTTGTGCTAACCCGTGCTCCCCTGATTTTCAGGTAACGATACCCCGAACCACTGTTTTCAATAGTGCCCACCATGTGTTCGGCAAATTGACAGTTCTTGTTTTGGCTTTTCTGGGCAATCCAGTGGTCGGATTTGGCAACCTTGGGAGCACGACGATCAGCGAACATCCATCTTCGCAATGCTCACCTCGGTGGAGTGATACGGACATCTAGCTGAGACGCGCATCTATCGTGTACCCGTTTTGACTTCGCGCAACCGTTTCTTGTCTTCGGATTCTTCATGGTAGCTCCACTGTTGATCTGTGGCAGCTAGCAACAAGTCATATACCTCGATGCACCATTGGTTGACTCCCGGTTCATGCAAAGTTGGTAAGATTTCCGAAAACTCCATTTTCGCATCATGAAATGTGTTGGGCAGTAGTGCTTGATGGTATTAAATGTTCAGACTTAGTGTTCGAGGTTTAGAAACATTCCATGGTCGATTTGGTGCGAAATGACACAAAATCGAGTCGAAATCGTATCAATTGCGCGGTTCTCTACTTCGTTATCACGAAGTTGATTATGTGGCTGTCCGGAATGTTTGTTGAGCCTCATTGGCTGGTATATCCTTGTGTTTTGTGTCCCCTTTGGCAACGAGTGCGTTGTGGGTGGTTCGAATGCCGATAGGTACCGCCGGACCCACTTCAAGCCATATTTGGAGCTATGGCTCCCGTTTTGGTTCGCTTTGTCTGCGGCTGTTCCAACACCTTAAATAGGGTGTTTGGGGACAGTGGATGCGAGTTTAAGATGTTTTGGGTGTGTCTCAGAATGCTTCTTGATCAAAGTGGGATCCCGGTGGGTTTATATGAAAATCGACGGGTTCGGCAGAACGGTAGGAATGTTCAATGTTCCGCTTGTGTCGTGGCACATAGTGGGTGCACATTGTGGGTGGCTTTATGTCACCAATTGGTGATGTTGCAATATTGCGAGCATCATCGAGCCAATTGTACAATGTGTGCATGGTTCGACACCAAAGTGGTGTTCGGATCATCGGAACGACACCTATAGGTTCAATTGTAGCCTTGTATGATGGTTGTAGTTCAGTTTATCGAGCACTGGATGTGCGATCGTCCCAATACCTAAGGTGGTGCTTTATGGGACAGTGTATGCATTGAGGTGACTCCTAGTCGAGTCGACTTGGCTTGTATGCCGGTTTATGGAACTAATGTTCCAATCGCACAATGTTATAGTAGTACAGGTTGATCGTGTCGAATTGATATAGATGACATGTAGGAGACTCATTGTGGCATTTGGTGATCGCATGTCCTGTACAGGTGACCGTTAGATACACTGATCGAGTCGAGGACTCGGGTAGTTGGTGAGGTGGGTGCTCCATTCCTCTTGTCGATAAAGTTGTATCTTACTCGGTTTTCTTTTCGCTTGATCCCTTCTATTAATTGAGTAGGACAACTTTTGACTTCACATTGGTTCATGCTTTTACTCTACATGCTTATTGATTGTCATGTTGATTATCATATAGATTGGTAGACTCTTGATTGAGCTCTCTCGTATCTCGTGTATGACATGTAGAGTAGGTGAAGATCTAGTAGAATATCCACCTATGTATGATTAGATCTGATAGATCGGTGCGTACTCCTTGTTGAGATATGATCATGTTGATCGGTTGATTTATCTTCGGTGAAACCTGACCTTATTGTTGGAGAGTTACTCCATGAGATTGACCTAGTCGGTCGGTGTTCAGTTCCGCAGATTTTGGCCTAAGGGTCGAATGACGTATTTCATCGTGATTGGGTCTTTAGCATGCTCACCTCTGTCACTTGTATTATCCTTATCCTTCCTACATACTCGTTTAGTATAGCATGCTAGTCGATCCGGACAGTTGGATGTTGGTATTTTCATTGGCATCCAGTGTGATTATCTCTTAGCTCCTATTGTCGCCTACGGGCAGTGATTTGACTGTTGAGTCTAGATTATTGGAGCTTTGAGCATATACATATGACTATAGGTTGTACGGCACTGAAGGAGTCTTAGACAGAGTTACTAACCCAGGGTACTTCAGTTGCCAGCCCAGTGGGAGGTGATGTTTCATAGACAGGGTTCGCCACCCTGAGTTCTCACCCTCAGACTTGATTTACACCACTCTTAGACAGAGTTAGCGACTTTGGGTGCAGGTTGATGTGTCCCTCCGGAGTGGTACTTAATTTGCGGTCCTCGAGACCTATGGGCGAGCTTAGGACGGGTCTTTATAACGGACCATAGAGAGTGGGTATACCTTGGACTATTCGTATGTCCAGTTGATGCATAGTCTCTCGATTTGAGTCTTGCATGGTATCTAGCAGTTGTTTGGCCTACGGTAGCAACTTCCATCATGAGTGGGTCATGTTATTGTGCATTCTCCATCTTGCTACCGTAGTTGGTGGTCCTTTATGTTAGCATGACTTGTTTACAGTAGCGGTACTTCGTACATGATTGTTCGTGATGACTACTCACTAGTTTTCTTTGCTATTGTGGTTGATTTGTATTCTTCGTTTCAGTATCTGATTCATGTTACAATAGCGATACTATTCTTGTACTCAGTTCATGACATCTGTTTGTCTAACCTTTTTGCTACTGTGGTTGATTACTCATTTACAGCTATCTTGCTTATCGTACTCCTTGGTTTGCCAGTGAGTGCGGCTTGCCCTCGTCGGCTGGTTGCCCCTACTGGGAAACATATTTATATGTTTCTCACCCCACTGTTTTTACAGGTATCGCTGACAGTGCAGGTCTGAGCGCAGTGTGAGGACACGGTTGGTTAGCGCCTAGATAGCTTGTGCCATGGATCTCAGCGTCAAATTTTACTTATCTCAGTACCTTGTCATCTTGTTGTGACTATGTGATATCATGTGTGTTTGGAGTTTAGTTTCTTTTGGGTTCTTCCTAATATAGTGGTTTAGTCGGTTCTGGATTTTGGTATTGGGTTGATTGGTAGTTGTACAATTAAATTATCTTGTTCACTTGCTTGTGGTTCTGTATCTGTGCTCCAACGTCGTGCATGTACAAGGGAGACTCTGTCCGCATGGACAGAGGATACCTTGTGTGTGTGGCGGGTCTGTGCATGTCTCGGGCAAGGTTTACAACAAAAAAAAAAAAAGCTTTCCGCAACTCTCTTTTCAACTTGGATGGATTTTCCAAAAATTAGCTTTCCAAAAGGACCTGAGGCGTGACATATGCACCGTGCGTGCCGACTATATCTTAATATTTGTTATTATTTTCCTATTTTTTTATATAGTACGTGAATTTCTCTCTCTTTTGTTTTTTTGTTCTTTTTGCTTCTATACCCTCTAACTTCCTCACCATTATCACTTGATTTACAAATATAATCTATTTTAATATATTAAGCTAATCTAAAATCTGATCAGGTTTAAAATAACTTATCTAATCTAGGAAATTTAATCTAATTATGGACTTGGAATCTAATCTAATTTACTGTATATTTAAATTACCAAATCCAATATCTAATCTAAACTTTTCTAATCTAGAATCATGCAGCCTCATCTAATTTAATCTAAATCAGAAGCCTAGATTACATTAAACTAGTTTAAATTTAAATTTAAATATTACGATTTAAAATTAGATTTGATTTAGGTGATTTTATATTTCCTAAATTTACCTAATCTAGATTACTTACTCTAATGTAATGTAATGTCTAACTTAATCTGATATAGAATTACTAAAGTTGTACTTATATTAACCTAATCTGATATCTCATATAATCTAATCTAATCTAAACTAGAATTACCTAACCTAAGGTAATATAATCTAGAATTGGCTAGATTAGATTAAATTATTTTAAAAATAAATATTTTTTATTTACTGGTTTGCTTTGATTTTGTTCTTTCTAGATTATCCAAATTACTCTAATCTACTATACATAAACTCTACTCTAATCCATATATGCTAATCTACTCTAAATTTTAACTAATCTAGCTATATTTAAATAATTTAATATAGAATTAGCCAAGAATTTATTAGGTAATTTTATCTAATACAGCCGTAAAATTAACTAATCTAGCTAAATTTTAACTAATCTAGCTATACTTAAATACTTTAATATAGAATTAGCCAAGAATATATTAGGTAATTTTATCAAATACAGCTGTAAAATTAAAGGTCATTATTTAATTTTAGATTAGCAAATTGGTAAATCTGATATGAGATAATTATAACTCTAAACTTTTAAAATAACATCATAAGACCTTATTGGGACCAAAAAAAATTAAAATAGAGTCGTGCCAACGCGTGCCATTAGGAGGTCACGTGTGCTCATCGGCACACAAGCGTGCGCCATGCGTCGGCACGTAACCGTGCCCGTGCCTTACCGTGCCAGCTACCTACCGGCACGTCCCCGTGCCACGGCACTTTAATCCTTTATACAATTAATAAGACTGCATATGAAAGAATCTAAGCTAATATGGAAAAATAGAAATTAGAAGATCAAATGCTGATCTTAGAAAAACTCACGTGCTAAGTAAATAACAACTAAAAAATCATAGTAAGGACATTAAGCAGTGTTAATGCTTTATCTATAAATAATAGAGCCTGAACTGTAACAATAATTTAGATTAATCATTCTAACTATTATTCTCAATTTAGAAATGCCATGAACTTAAATAAATACTCACCATAGTTTTGTCACTAGGCCTATGAAATACCGCTTGTCAAAAAAAATCTCATTAATAAGTTTGGTCCTAAAGGATGTAGTGCTTAGATAGGAGTAGGACAACACAATAGCATTAATCAGACAGAAAAACCAAGCGAACAGACCAAAGACACAAGCGGCCAAGCAATATAGCTGTCAGCATTGTAGGCAATACATATGTACAGTTCTCCACAAGCTTCATAAACGTCTCAAAAGAGCTAATAACATAAATTAATAAAAACTTGCATTCACACGATTCTCAAATTTCATGCTTGATTATTGTAATTGTAAATCTAATGGACAAGCAGGAAAAATATATATATTCTATCAATAAAACGTAATATAAATGTGCATACTTCTTTCGAAGTCCACAAATAGTGAAGTAATCCCAAAGGCCAAAAATTTGTCGTAACTGAATTTCGTTCAACGATAGAACCTAAAAGATTAAAAATATATATATATCAACTTATGTTAACTCAATGAAAACAATTCAAAAAGAATCAATAATGTAAGTTTTGCCTGTGTTTTGTTAGGGAACAAACCAAATCACTTAGCTCAACAGTAATATCATATTGAGGTATACCACCATCAACCATCCCAGATTTATTAGCCTACATACAAAAGCAAATATCTCTTACTTAACAAGTAACTGAAATAATTTAAAGAACCCCATAATTGGCGTGCAAGAAACCAAGTCTTGTACAAAACTACAAATAACTATCATGAGAAAAACTGGCTACAGACTATATTTGAGGAGAACATAAAAACTAACAACTCACTTACTCGCACAGACACCAATACATCAAAAGGGTTTATGATGTAGTCCTCTCTTTCATGGTCCAAATTGCAACATAGCTGAGACTCGGTGAGATCATCAATACTGAAAAAATTGTGTTCTTCAAGCCGTTTACAGTAGAATTCAACAGTAGAGATCACAACAATCTTATTGACTTGGCCAACTCTTGATCTCCCAATTGATGACCTGTATCATTGAAAAGTAAAATTCCCATTCAACTTAAGCAACACTAGAAGCTAAACAACAACAGATAAGTACATGGAACCATAGAACTATAGAAGTAACAAGAAGGGCACAGAGAAAACATAAATACATCATCTGTAGACGCTCATAGATAAAACAAAGAGTATAGATACACAAATATTACATAAAAATACAGACCAGCTACCACTGCTTCCACCTCCCGCTCTTCCTGTAGATAACTGTTGTCATGGTCTAGTGCTATAAAACAAATCCACTAAGAGAGATGTTGTCTAGATGAAATATTATAATTACAGGTCCCATGAAAGAATGCTTGCGGTTGGATAACTGAATGTATTGCCAAGTACTAAAATCCAATCTGTCCATACTCAGACCAGCATTGAAACAAAGAAAGTTATTTGCAAACAGCAAGGATTAAAGTGTCGTGGCACGGGGGTGTGCTAGCTATCAACACGGGAAGGCACGGGCACGGTGCCATGCCGACACACGGCATGCTTGCATGCAGATGAGCATGCACGCCGCACGGTCTCCTAATGGCATGCTTTGGCACGGCTGTATTTTAATTTCTTTTGGTCCCAATAAAGTCTTATGATGTTATTTTAGGATAACAATTATCTCATATCAAACATACCAATTGGCTAATATAATGAGCTTTAATCTTACGGTTGTATTTGATAAAATTACCTAATATATTCTTGGCTAATTCTATATTAAACTATTTAAAAATAGCAACATTAGTTAAAATTTGTAGTAGATTTGTGAGGACTGAGATTTTCCCCTATGTAAAATTGACATCTTTTTAAATGTTATCGTGTGTATTTTAATTTTAAAACTACCCGTCAAATTTCAGCGAAAAATGATTTAAAATAAAGATTTTACACAATTATTACTTTTCACTTAAAATGAATAGTAACCCGCGTTTCCGATTGTGATCGAGGAGAGAGGTGGGCTTCAGACGCAAATTGGACTCCATTTCGGACGATCCAATAGCTTATTTTTGATGGTCTGACTGTGCCAGAGCCAATGGCATTGACGGATTTCATGTTCAACCCACGATTTTCAAGAAAAACAGCTTTTATCGCTGTGAGGGCATTTATTCCGCATTGTTCTTGCTTTTTAGAGGCGATTGGTGCTCTGTTTTGCGTGGAAAACTCGCAGGCAGGGACCTTTCTGCGAGAGGAACGTAATGAAGAGGGACTGGAAGGCAAATTTTGAGAGTTGGGGGACTTTGGAGCAATTATCCCCTATAAATAGTGGTATATAGGATTAGAGTGTGGATTTGGGGATTTTGGGAACCCAAAACCCTAGACCCCAACCTTCCTCCTCTCTTTCTTTTCCACCTGAGAGGTCAGCCACCGCCGTCATCGCTGTCGCCGGCTGCCGGAGAAGAAGAAGAAGGGCCTTTCGTCTTTCTCTTCCTCTCACTCTCCAACATTGAGAGGTGTGAAGGGTAGGAGCCCGAGCACCCTTAATACCGTGCCACCGACCACCGGGACCGCCGCCATCATCCTCCCGAACCCCGGGCAACCGCCCCCGACATTTCCCCGGCACCGTCGTGCCCTAGGGAGCCGCCATGGCTGAGGAGGAGCTTCGCAGAGCTGTGCGGCCATGGGGAGACACCCGACCGCCGCCGCACCGCATTGCCACAAGACGACGCCGAAGGTCCCAAAGAGTCCACCGGCGCCGCCGCTCACCGTCCCAACCCGCTGCTGCAGGGATCTACAATGCCCTAGCCGCATGTCCACTTTAGGGTGCCGCCGCCACGCCGCCAGTGCCTCCAGCCGCCGGCTAGGGGTCCCGACCGACTCCCCTGACAGCGGCGACCCTCCCCTGGCCGGAGCACCCCCATGCCGTGCCGCCAGTTGTCGGCCCCGTGATGCCCTAGCCCTATGTTGGATGCTGCCAAGGTGGATTTCAAGGGCTAATTTGGGCGATCTTTGTTTTTCGACCACCAAAGACTTCAGCAAGCACCCGAGATGTGAGCACCGCACTCCTGGGATCACGTGGAGTCCCGTACTCACCTTTGCTGCGATCAATGAAGCTCCGGTGCGCGTATGGGACTCGGCCGCTTCCGGGATCAAGCAATTGGGGGGCTTGTTTCCGCTGCTTCGAAGCCTTCCGGTCGTCAATTGTGACAGCGAGCACGAGCATCATCACGTCGAGACGAATCAAATTGACTGGTTGGTTAGATCCGTTGTGACACGGATCGGGGTAATGAGCTCGAAACTCGTGTTTATGTATTATTTGTATAGTAATTAATGCTATAATGGGTTTTTTGCAAGTTGTATGCAATAGGGACCCTGCGCACAGCCTCGTACAGCGTGTAATCGCTATTAGTGACCTCTTCACTGATCGTCAAAGGTCCGGGAGCCGTTGTGGGGAGCCGTTGTGGAGTGAAAATAGGGTCCCATGAGTCCATGACATCGTTTTGCGAATATTCGCCGATCGGAGGCGGTTTAAGTTGCGGATTTCGCATATTTGCAATCCGGATGCCCTAGAGACCCCGCCAAGACTTGTTGGCTGGTAGCTACCGCCACCTTCAAAGTCCGGAGGCGGTGGATGAGCGGCGGAGGGGTTTCAGTGCGTTTTCCAGCGAAAACGACAGTAGAACGCGATTTCGCGCCGCAATAAGTTTCGGGCTGCGTGGGCGCCCCAGAAATCATCCCCTAGCCTCGTTGGCTCGCCGCCGGGATCGCTTTGTGTGTTCGGAGGCGACAGGTGAGCAGTGAGGCTTCCGGTGCCAAAGTGGACACTTTCGGAAGCCCGGAGCGGAGCGGTCGACCGACGACGACCGAGTTGACCTTGGTGCTTGTGTTTGCTGCCCGGACACTCAAATGGATGTGTTTCAAAGCAGCGGGTGACTCACGGCATGAGTCAGTGTGTTTCGGGAGGTTTCATGGGTCCCACGAGCATCCCGGTGCATTTTCAGGATTCCCGGTGAGTTCGGGAATCGATTTTGGGAAACCAAAACCGATCCCGCAGGTGGTTTTGGATTTGTGGGCGATATATTTTGAGTCGATAGGTTTGGTTTCTGACTCGATGGACCTGTCGTAGGTCCGATCATCGGTTCTGCACATCGCAGGAGCTAGGTGCAACTGCGACACACGTGGATACTTCAATCCGAAATCGGTTTAGTGGTGCACGCTTGGCGATGTTTCCTCCACCCTTTCCTCTTACTTGCTGCATATCTTATACTTGAGCCTTACACCACATGACTTCGACTGTAGCTCTACTTAGCATACTCCTCTTTCGCTTGTCATAACATAGAAGTAGAGCAGTAAAGGTTGCCTGTAATACCTGAGTTTTTGAAATTTGAATTTTTGATTTTGAATTTGAATTTATATATAACTTATATATATATATATAGTGGATAAGAGGAATGGCTTTTGTCGCGAATCGCCAAGGCGAAAAAAAATCGCAGGTTTGATGGTCTGGTAGTGCCGAAAGTGTTGGTGCGATCCGTTCATAAATCCAATGAGCCGATCATCCGAAATAGCACGTTGTTCGAGGAAGGGTCAATATGGCATATTGGGATTTTTTTGCGAAAAACCCAATATTTTATGTATCGAATCGCGTGGGATCGCAAGTGGATGTGCGTTCGCACGTTTTACATGCGCGCCCTGAAGGAGTCGGGTAGGAATTTTGATCTTTCAGGGCGTTTTCTGCAATTATTTTCTGCAATTATACTTTTGTGTATAAAAGAAGCACCTAGGGTTTTCTCCTTATAACCCTAACCCTAGCATTCCCCTCTCCTTCCCGGAGCCCTAATCGCCTCCCCTCCCTCCTCTGACAGTGCCGCGCACACCCTAGCCGCCGGTGACCCTTCTCCGGCTGGCCAAACCTCAGCCACCATCTCTCTCTCTCTCCCTCTCAAGGTTTTCCCCTCCCTCTCCCTTCCCTTCTTCGGCTCAGGCAGCCTCGAGGAGACCGCATCTAAGGATCACCGCCGTCGGCACCCCTAGACATCAAGCACCCCCCTCTAACAACCCCCATCACCGCCGTGGCCGCTGCAGCCTTCCTTGGTTGGGTGCGGGCAGAGGCAGCCGCGCCTCACTGCAACACCGCCACCGCCGCCGCCCTTGCCTTCCCGACCGTCGCCCTCACTGGGAAGATCCTCCTAAGCCGAACCCTAGCTCGAGTGGACCAAGCTCCTCCCAGCGCCGCCGCTGCCGTCGCCGCCACCGCTCCCCGCCGCCGGCCAAGGTGAGTACCACACTCCCCTCACCCTCAGCACTCACCCCTGGGCCGTGCGCTCGCCGTCATGCCGCCAGCAGCCGATCGGAGCTTGTTGCTCCCTACATTGCCCAAAATAGGGAGGTTTTGGCCATATCTACTATTCCAGCTATCCGGGAACCCTCTACTCTCCGGAAGGTGAGCACGATGACCTAGAGTCATCACCGATCACCGTGCTGACCTCGGTTTCTATCGGAGAAGCATCGGCTTGCTGTTTTTTGCGTTGTCGCTCCCGAGGCCTTATTTATTTGCTGTAATCTTGGCCCCGAAGCGCTCCTCGGCTGTTTTTCTTGCCCCAGACAGTAAGCACAGGCTTCGCTACGTCGAGACCTATCCACTGGTGCCCTCGGTTGGTCTCGCAGACGCGCAATGTTCTCTTTCGGCACTATTTAATGTGTATTTTAGCTTATATCTCTTATTTAGGGGCCTTTATGTAATTGTGACAATAGAGGTTGTCTTGGGCAGCGTGAGGCCACTTAGTGTAACCCTCTGGACTAGTTGTCCAAGCTTCCGATGCCCTCACAGAATCAAATTCGATTTCCAAAGTGTTTTCCGACAAAATTGTCGACGAAACGCAGTGACCGTTGTGGGGTCCACTTGCTAGTAGTGTTATCACCCCAGATTTGTCACGAAGCCTTGTTGGCTGGTTACACTCGTTGTCTCGAGTTTATGAAGACAGAGTGAGCGACGGAGGGTTCCAGTATCGAAAACAACATTTTCGGGAACCCGGACTGGCATTAAGTGCACTTTTGCATATCTGTATTCTTTGGACTAGCGGCTATCCGAACACCCATATTGGTGCGTTTCGAGACAGCCGGTGACTAGATTTGTGCTATGGTACCTTCTGAAACACTCTGTGGCAATCAGAAGTAGGGGTGTAAACGAGCCGAACACGAGCGAGCTAACCCCAGCTCGTGTTCAGCTCGTTTATTAAACGAGCCAAAAAATTCAGCTCTTGTTCGGCTCGTTTATTAACGAGCCGAACACGAGCTAGCTCACGAGCTGGCCAACGAACAATAAATTAAAAATGATTAGATTAAATATATATAAAAAATAAATTTATAAAATCTTATTCATTAGACTTTGATCTAATAGTTGAAACTTTATATATAAATGAGTCTTTTTATAATTAAACTTACATTTATATTTTTATTTTTCTAAAAATTAAATAATAAAATTATATATTATATATTATTATATATTTATATATAAAAATATAAATTAAATAAATTATATAAATATAAAATATATGTATTCGAGCTGTTATCGAGCCGAACACGAGCGAGCTAACCCCAGCTCATGTTCGACTCGTTTATTAAACGAGCTGAATCTTTCAGCTCGTGTTCGGGTCGTTTACTAAACGAGCGATTCGATCTCGAGCTCATTTCGAGTCGAACACGAGCTGGCTCGCGAACAGCGAGCTGGATTGAAACCCCTAATCGGAAGTGCTTCGGTGGACTTTTTGGAACTTTCGGCAGTTCTGGGGTTGTGTGTTTAGTGTTTTGAAGTCAACTTAATGGATCTTGACTTCGTGGGTCATTCGTAGATTCAGTTGACGTCCCAGCACACCTTCAGTGTTAGACGCTGCTATGATTACAGGTAGGTGCTTCGCTCCAAAGTCGGTACAGTGGTGCTAGCTTGGTAATTTTCCTGTTACTTTTGCATACTTGATGAGTATTAAACCACTAGACTTTCGATTTATTTACTCTACTTTCGTTCTTTCGCATATTAGCAGTAGAGTGGTGTTGGATTATTGCATGATCTCTATCTGTGCGACCTGATTGGTCGGTGTTGGTCGGTTCGCCGATCTGGTGATCTAGTTTGGACATGTGTGGGTTATCAACTTACTCTCAGCTTTTTGCTGTCTTGTTGACTATTGAGCATTTCGCGTTGATCGTCACATCTCATGTGGCACGTCACGTACACCAATAGTTTGGCCACCGTGTAGGTGTTCTTTTCTGGAAAAGTAGTCATCTTTTCGACCCGTGAGCCCCTACAAGGTGCTAGCTGAGGTTGTGTGCCAGTAGGTGAGCATACTGTGGCACTGCTTGCGGTCTTTAGACCTATATAGCGAGATGTTTGGATATCAGTTTTCATACGGTTGATGCATATGTTTATTATTTACAGTAGCGGTAGGTGATTATTGTTGTTCATATCTATATTTCCTTATCCACTATTGCACATGAGTAGCTATCTATCTCAGTTGTATTTCTCTTTCCAGTGAATACACTCGCCCTCATCGGCTTGGGGTACCCACTGAGAGACCGTTGTTGGTTTCTCACCCCTCCCTTTTCAGGTGATCTTGGTGGTGGGAGTCGGGACGGTACGTGAGGTGCGATAGCTAGCGAGCTCTAAAGGTTCCAACATATCTTCATCAGTTATGGTTATCTCGATTCGACCCATTTCATTTATTGCTAATAAATTAGAAAGTGTGGTTCAGTTATCTATTTGTGTTGTTGTTGGTTCTTGAACATTCCTTGTGGTGGATATTAATTTATTTGCAAGTATTTGGGATGGTGATTCTTTTGGGATTCCAGGTGATATAGTATTTTCGGTTTTATGATATGTGGTTTTCTATCCCTCGAGGTAGTCTGTTTTTTTAAAAGAATGATTTTCCGTGTGGGAGACCGTTTTCAAATGATTTCTACAACTTCATCGATTCTTAGTATTTCAAAATAAAGTTTCTGGGTGGGAAACATTTGTAAATGATAGAGTTGATTGTTGTAATGTGCGTTTGCATCGTCCTTCACCTAAGGAGTGCTTAAAGTATGCATCATCTCAAGGATTGCTAGCTGATTGATTATTGAGAGCATCTGCATTGTGAATGCTGTTTATGCGATTGAATGTTAGTATTGCAACAACTCGTATAGTTTGAATGTTAGTGTTGCAACAACTTGTGTAGTGGTACGCTGTACAAATATATGGAAGACTCTATCCTCGTGGACAGAGGAAAACCTGTATTTGTGGCAGGTCTGTTCTGTCCCATGGCAAGTTTGTATTTAAAAAAAAAAAAATAAAGGCATTTTCCACTGGCTTTACTTTCAAACTGGACTATTCTTTGAAAAAGCTTTACAAAAGAGGCCCCGGGGCGTGACATTGCCTATACATGATCGTATATATATTATTGTTAACCTGAGTGGTCGGTTCCCCTAGATGCGCCATTGTTGACCTAAGTGGTTGGTTCTTGTGCATACCTCATTGTTGACCTGAGTGATCGGCTCTCTTGGACTCGTTGTTGTTGACCTGAGTGGTCGATTCTCGTGGATACATCCTAGATGACCAGGGTGGCCAGTTCCTTTATACTCTTGTCATTGTTAACCTCATACTTTTTTGTTGACCTAAGGGGTCGGTACTTGCATACTTGTGAGGATGTTGACCTTATCCATCCCGGTTGACCGAGTGGTCGGTGCTCGTATATCAGTGTTGTTTCGATGACCTATTGGTCGGTGTTCCCTGAGGGGCGGTGATTGTCGGCTATTCGCCGAGGGCTGGCTATTGATCATACTCGCATCGATCGCCATAGCTCGACAGCATTTCACGAACATCAGCGGTCTGATCCCCCGTAGGAGGGTGTTTTTTTTCGGAAAAGTGGTTGGTTGCCAATCCATGAGCCCAACTGATGCAGGCCGTGACCCGTCCTGCATCACCAACGGCTATTTGCTAGGGTTATATGCCAGACAGAGCGATTGTGGCTTACCTGAGGTCGTTGGACCGACACGGCGGTACAGATTCGGTACATTTGGACTTTCCGTCCGGTTGACGCATATAGCTACAGTAGTGGTTGTTGTATGCTTACTTACAGTTCATCTCTCTTCACACTTACATTACTACAGTAGGCCTTTATTTACCTATATCTGGTTACCGGTGAGTACGCTTGCCTTCGTCAGCTTGCGGTACCCACTAGGAGACCCTTTGTTGGTTTCTCATCCCCATTTTTCCATAGGTGACCAGGTAGGATTGGTCGGGATGGTGCGTGAGGCCATAGTTAGAGTGCCTAGATAGAGTTTCCCGACATACGGTATACGATTTGATTATACTCAATACTTAGCATAGACATACTTGTGGATAGTATAGTGTTACCCTATTACACCGTTAGTAGAGGCTTATATGTGGTTCAGTAGATATTCTATACCTTCGAATTTTAGATATTGTACTTATGACGGTTTTGGGTGCTCATAGTTTTGGACATTCGTGGTTTTTTAACACATTGGTTTTGAACTCGGATTTCTATCGATGGTTTTCCACCCCTCGTGGTAGCGTTTTCAAAATAATGGTTTTCGTGTGGGAACGTTTTTAAAAGGTTTTCTTGAGATTTTTCGCAAAGTTAAGAGTTTTAAAAAGTAAGACTTCGTGTGGGAGACAATTTCAACTTCTAGGATGAATGTGAATCAATGTGGAATGGATGTGACTAAGGACAACTAGCTGTTTGATGTAATATGATGATCCTTATACATCCTGTTGTTGTGTATGTGAATGGAGATCTGGTTGTTAAATTGGATTATATACTATACCGTGCAAATACAGGGATGCTCTGTCCGTTTGTTCCGAAAATTTTCTGTATTTGTGGCTGGTCTTTTGCATGTCTTTGGGTTCCAGGTTTCAAAAAAAAAAGGGGCAGTTTTTCGCTAACTCTGATTTATAAAGATAGCCCTTTTTGAATTGGCTTTCAAAAATGGTCCCCGGGGCATGACAAGATTAGCTTATGATTAGATCAGGTAATTCTAAATTAGATTACATATATAGTAGATTAGAGTAATTTGGACAATTTAGAAAGAAAAATATCAAAGCTAACCAGTAAACAAAAAATATCTATTTCTAAAATAATTCCATCTAATCTAGCCAATTCTAGATTATATTACCTTTGGTTAGGTAATTCTAGATTAGATAGATTAGATTATATGAGATAATGGGTTAAGTAAATATAGGTATAAACTAAGGGTGGCAATCCAGCTCGCTGTTCGCAAGCCAGCTCATGTTCGGCTCGAAATGAGTTCAAGATCGAATCGCTCGTTTAATAAACGGGCCGAACACGAGTTGAATTTTTTTGCTCGTTTAATAAACGAGCCGAACACGAGCTAAATTTTTCGGCTCGTTTAATAAACGAGCCGAACATGAGTTAGGGTCTGTTCGCTCGTGTTCGGCTCGATAACAGCTCGAATACTTATATTTTATATTTATATAATTTATCTAATATATATTTATATATATAAATAAACAATTATATATATAATGTATATATTTTTATTATTTTAATTTTTAGCAAAATAAAATATAAATGGGCGTTTAATTATAAAAGACTCATTTATATGTAAGTTTCAAATATTAAGATCAAAGTCTAATGGATAAAATTTTATAAATTTATTTTTATATATATATTTAATTAATTCTTTTTAATTTATTGTTTCGTTCGCTAGCTCGAAGCCAGCTCGTGTTCGGCTCGTTATATAACGAGCCGAACATGCGAGCTGAATTTTTCGGCTCGATACTTTAACGAGCCAGCTCGTGTTCGGCTCATTTACACCCCTAGTATAAACTAGGTTAAATTTAGTAATTCTATAATCATAGATAGTTTATACATTGCGTCTATATTAATAGTAATTAGATAGTAAATTTAGGATGTAAAAATTTATATTTAAACTAGTTTCATGTAATCTAGGCTTTAATTAGATATTGGATCTGATAATTTAAATCTACAGTAGATTAGATTAGATTCCAAATCCATAATTAGATTAAATTAACTAGATTAGATAAGTAATTTTAAATTTGATTAAATTTTAAATTAGCTTAATATATTAAAATAGATTTTATCTACAAATTAAATGATAACAGGAAGTTAGAGGGTATAAAAGAAAAAAGAACCAAAAAAACAAATGAGAGAGATAAAAACTCATGTACTACATAAAAAAGGGAAAATAATAACAAATATTAAGATATAGGTCGGCGTACATGGTACGTATTGTGGCACCCGCGCGCCCAACTAAAAGTATCGCATGGTACCATGATATGTATCACAGTATTCCGCTAGGTGCAGGAAAGGGGTTTTACACTTTAATCCTTGTGCAAACTATAGTTCATCTCCAACCAAACATTTTGACGAAGTTACGGAGAGAACTAAAAGATAACTAAGCAGGGAGAAAGTGACTCATTAATTCTTAAAACTAGCCAAATTTGTTGCCCCTGCTTTAAACTGTTAAGTTTTTCTTGCAACCTCCTTGCGCATAAAAAAAATCAAGGTAGCCATAGTTTTTAACGAGGTTAATAAAAGCAGCCAGACAAACTAATATAAACCACCTTTCATTATAAAGACAAAGCCAAACAAAATTTGCAACAGAAAGAAGATAACTTGCATGGTATACTTATTAAATTGAATGCACGCAAAGATAGACAAACATGTGATGATCATATCCATCACGGACCACTTTCTCATGGCACCGCCAAGATCTATGCTGCTAATTGAAGGGCCTTTATGGTTCGCGAGTTTCTATGACAGTCTAGTTGCTTCGGTAGGATATATCAACTCTTGATTTGAGTTGGGAGGGGCATCGATGGCCAAAGTCGGTTGAGACAATGCGGTTTGAATAGGTTTTGAGGTAAACCTACACGAGCTTCGCTTTGCATCCAAGTCCATTAGAAACCCATATTTTATATCAAATCAAATTTAGGGTCTGTACTCCTCTTTATTCTTCGATGCATCTACAACCGCTGCCCGCCTCCCTTAATCATCTTCATTGAAGATATTGGACCGCAATACAAGCTCGCAAAAGCACTCAAGCCAGTCATTCGCCATTACCAATGTCGATTCACCACCAGCACGACACATGCTGACCAGCACAAATAGTATCTCACAGCACAGACAATCCATGACATAATTATCAAGACACAATACATGAAAGGATGATTGTAATTATGAACTCACATAGAAAAAACAAGCTTGCGGGTGTCCGTCGTTATTGTTAGAGTAGAGAACCTCAAACCAAATATAAAGTTTTCCTACAAAACATCAAAATAAAAAAATAAAAAAAAAATCATAGGTAACATAGAATCATAGGTAACATAGAAACTACTCTCTCTTGGATAGAAAATTGAGAAATTTGAGAGCATATAAGAAAAGACATGCAAATGAGAGAACTATAGAAATAATTCCTAACAATGGCAAGAAAAGAAATTCTAATGGCATACAAAGTTATAGATTATACATAGAGAGGTATGGATTATCAAGGAGGTCCTTACAACTGAGACCATGGGCCATATGTACTTCCATCGTGCCTTGCTGAAAGTGCTTGCTTCCATATCAAATAATAGGTGTGAAGTTAAATGCAGCCATCATTTCCAACATATTTGGAATAGAGCTTATACAAACATCTAAATTAAAGGCCAAACAAAAATAACCATTTATTTTCTTATATACTCTTGTAAAATTTGAATTATTTCTTAAATTTGCAACTTCTTGCTAAGGTACCCTCATTGAAAGTTAAAGAAGTTACCCAACTCGTGCAGGAATTGGTTTGAACTACATAATGATTTCTAAAGAAGGGTATCCTGATAAGGATATGGCTATATCCATGCAAGTTATCAAGTTTATGGAGAGCATATGAAATTTCAGATTTTACAGGAATACAGATGTAAAAAGATACACTTCTATAAGGCTATCAGCATGTATATCGCAAACTTTTATCTTGGATTTGTAAAGACTATTTGGATGATTTACTTAAAAAGAAGTCGACAAAGTTAAGAAACCTGAAGTTCTTGAACAGTGTGAAATGGTGACACTTTATAAAACAGTATATAACCAAGTTCATAAAAAGCAATGAGACTTCTAGTCATTGAAAAGTCCCCGCTAAATAATCCAAAAGCAACGCAGCATTAGAGTTTCCACCTTAAATAATGATAATTATAACATTGCTCAAAAAAGTAGCTATCATGATAGGTATATCAGCAGCCATGAGGGAAACCTAAACCACTACCAATTATAGGACACGTTGGGCTCGAAATAGAAATTAGAATCTGCGACACCCCTACAATTTGGAATAGTCCTATATCTAAGATATAATAGGGCTAAATCTCTTAACCCACCTATAGCATTTTGGGTGGTGGCAGGTTTTAAGTGACCGTCGGCACAAGCCATATCCACCGTGCTGCACCGTGCCAATAAGATACTAGCACGATACAGACCTCGTGCCGATGGCACAACTCAAAACCCTCTATTCTTTAAATTAGTAAGTAATTACCTCAACAAAGTTCAAAAGATGTGATAAAAAGACATAATAAAAAGTTAGAATATTTTGTTGCTAAAGAAAATAAATATTTCATAGTATTATGTGTCGGCACACAAGAATTTTTTTGACCGGCACGCATCAGCACAGCTCGGCATGCACCGTGTCGTACCATGCCGACAAGTCTCCAGCACGACCCCGTGCCACGGCACTTAAATCCTTGGGTGGTGGCTAGACCCAAGAGCAAAAAATTAAGTGTCGTGGCACAGGGTCGTGCCGGAAACTTGCCGGCACGGTGCGTGCCAGGTCGTGCCAATGCGTGCCGGTCACAAAAAAATACATGTGTGCCGACACATAATGACATGAATATTTATTTTCTTTAGCAACAAAATATTCTAATTGTTTATCATGTATCTTTATCAAATCTTTTGAATTTTATTGAGAAAATTACTTACTAATTTAAAGAATAAAGGGTTTTGAACTGTGTCATTAGCACGGGGGCTGTATCGTACCGATATCTTGTTGGCATGATACACCACGGTAGATACGGCCCGTGCCGATGAACACTTAAATCCTTATTACCAAGTGTTCGACGTAATGCCTAAGAGAATATAGATATAAATTTTGTTTCCAAATTTGGCCTATTTGGATTACAATTAGGAAATATATGATTTAAAAATTATCCTTTTGAGCATTTAAGCCTTCATTTTCTATTTTTCTTTAAAAACTTAATCCTATTCATGTTGCACTATCTTTTTGAATAAGATAGCCCATCAAATTCTTTCTTTTAATTGATAGTTGTTATTCCTCAACTTATCATGTTCGAAATCTTTTTCCTATATAAGATTGGCCTTTTAGCAACTTTATCTTGTGGTAGTATTCTATTTGAGCCTATCCAAATTATGTTGTTGGGAGTTAATCTTTTTCCTATATAAGATTGGCCTTTTAGCAACTTCATCTTGTGGTAGTATTCTATTTGAGCCTATCCAAATTATGTTGTTGGGAGTTACTTTATTTCTTATGAACTAATTAGTCCTATGTTAGATGTATTGAATGTTTTTTAGAAACTCATTCGGAACCAAGCTTTGGCTATTTTCGTGTTTTGCTTTTATAATGATATTTTGTTCTTACATTAGGTTCCATTGATTAATTTGATACCCAACCTTTGACTGATCAATACTCGGGTTAATTAGAGGTAAGTGACCTAACGCCTGTTAGTTTATTTTGGTAAAATTCTAGTAATATGTTATGAAAACAAGAACTCTCTTTTGTGTAGATTTTTATTTAATGGGTTAAATTACAAATCGTCAAAAGATTTCTAAAAGGCTTGAATCTAATTGCTATGCAATTTCAGAAAATGTGTACTTTCGATATTGTGCTTATTTGGCAAAAATTTAGTATTCGATAATTGCTCTCTTTTAAATATTGACTCGGTAAATAATCTCAAAAGATGATGTCTCTTGGTATATTGCTATGAATATTGTTGGCCATGTCAGCATGAACTTTGTGATAGAAGCTAGCTTCGATTTTGTGATGCACCACCGGTGCAATTTTGTGACGCGCCATTTTGTGACGCACCTGCAGGTGTTCTTTAGATACACCTTCAGGTGATTTTGTTATGCGATCACGCCTTCGGGTGCTTTTAATGTGTGTTTTAGGACCTTTGTCAACAGGTCGCTAGTTACCGTTTTAAATTCTAATTTTAGAATAAGAATGCTTTTGGTTAAATTTCATTATTCTTTATCCTTTTGTGAAATATAATTATAAAGCTCAAAATTCCAAATGAGACTTTGAATTTTGCTAAACTCAGTCATCTTTATATTTTTGGTAACTAAGTTACAACTGAATATTTATAAAACATTTTGTTTCCATGCTTAATCAATTAATGTGGTGTATGGTTGCTTATCCAGGAATGGAGTCTGATCAGCTTGTGGGGGATAGGACCGAGTGAATGCTAGACATTGAGATTCGTTTGTTTCGGAGCTATTAACTATTGTTAACAAATTGGATAGTTTAGTTAGTTTAAATTTTACTTGTGACTGACATTTAATATTTATGCTTGGTTAGAATTATTATAAAATTTGGTGAATTTAGTTGATTATTTGTGGAACTTTCAACTATAAATTTAGTTTTATGGATTCAAATTGAATTGGTATTTAATGTAAATTCGTGATAGATTATTTTTGCTCAATATCGGCATGTTTTGTTGCCTTGCATGTTTGTAATTGAATAATTGCAGATATACGTCGTCTGTTACGTCTCGGGCTCGCGGCGTGACACTAGAGTAGTTCTAGGATTAGTGACCCCTCTGGGAAGCAAGGCGTCACATGGTCGTTGTTTGCCCACCATCGCTGAATAATGTTGAAGGTGGTATGGTTATCGCATTTAACCAACTTGAAAAAAAAAATTTGAATTTGGACATTAATGGGTATTTGGCCATTAATTAACACACAGCATGTCTTCGTGTACAAAAATATAGTAGAGGATGTTGAAATTTGTCGGAGGTAAGGAGTAAGAGTGACTAAAGACAAAAGAAGAGGAGACGCAGTATACAGTAAAATAATTAGGGTGAATTAGCTAGTTTTCTTGTTGGTGATTTGACAAGCTACAAATTCTTTATATCAAGGATTGAAGTGCCCATTGGTACGGGCCGTATCCACCGTGTCATATCGCACCAGCAAGATATCGGCACAATACGGCCCCCTTGCCAATGGCACAACTCAAAACCCTCTATAAAGTTCAAAAGATTTGATAAAAATACATAATAAATAATTGGCATATTTTGTTGCTAAAGAAAATAAATATTTCATGCCGTTACGTGTCGGCACACATTTTTTGTAACCGGCACTCATCAGCACGGCCCGGTACGCACCATGCCGTACCGTACTGGCAAATTTCCGGCACAACCCCGTGCCACGACAGTTAAATCCTTGCTTTACATAGTAAATTGGTGATTTGCAAAGCTACAAATTCTTTACATAGTAGATTTTATTGTTAATTACATAGTGGAAGTTGATTTTCTGCAAAAAAGTGAGTTAGTAACAACATTTTCAATGCCTTCACGGCTTCACCTTCATAACAGCTATGTATTTGCTATGTGCTTTTTCAAACATTGATTATTAGTTAGTAATTCAGAATGTAGTATCATGTTATATTGTTTTTCACAATAATAATGCACTTGGTGTTGCCCTGTGGACCTACAAGAAGTATCATTCTTGCTACTATGTAAGTAGCCTTTTTAATCTGCTTAAAAAAATCTCCACATCTTCTGCAGTGTTGTCAGAAGCAACCGCTAGACACTTTTTGAGCAAAACCACCTAGTTGTATGCCTATTAGATTAGCAATTGCAATAACCTTAGTTTCAGCTTACATACTCTCAACTAATGGTTGTAATAGAGTAAAAAGGAGCACAACATTGATGTTTAGATTTTAGTGCACAGCACCACTGGATAAAACCATCTCCTTTCACAAAGTGAAGGTCAATTCCTTACAGCTCAAAAGGAGGGATGTTAATATGTTTGCTAAGGCACCTCTCATCACAGCACGTTGCTATCTAATTTGCTTCTTAAATGATAAATAGTAATAACATTAATAGAAAAAATGGCCATTTAAAAAGCATAGACTGTACACCAAGTGTGGACATTTTTAAGTGATTATAAACAACTAATCAGTTAGTAAGGAGGCTCAAAATGGCAAGATGTTTTAAGTTGCCTGAATGATCAAGTGGTGTAGTATGAAAAAGGACAGAGGAAGCGAAGTTTCTAAGTTAAAATAGACACGAGATACTTAATGGCCTTCCACAAGATATGTGTGATAGATTTGATAAGGGATTAGCTCTAAGTTTGTCTAAAATCTTAGCACCAGTAATTGTTGCAGAAGTAGGCAGTAGGCACCACTATAGTTCCAGCCAAAAAAACGAAAGGAAAAGATGAGAAATCACAGAGAAATAAGAAAACAATAGAAGAAATGCAAGATGGCCGAAGGGCATCTTAATTAATTATCTGTTTGTCACTTTGTTGTCACCTTATTGACCACTCCTTTTATTAATTGTGTGGAAAATCACTGATAGATAAAAGTTCTTTAAGATGAAAATAGTGTTTATCATTATCTAGAACTTTCAAACATGATCATATATGTCTGTAACCTCGTCTTACTTTTTAAATATAGATAAGTTCGAGTAGATAATCTCCTAACCAACTACTTCAGAGGATTTGCCAACATTTTGTGAATCAGAGACTTGGAGTGCTTCAAAGCTCAACAAAAATCCAAAAGAATTTCAGCGCCCTACTCCTACTTGCTCTGATCCTACGAAAGGATGGTCAGATCTATGTTCAAGTAAGATTTCACCAGCACAAGGCCCCACCAACATCTCATTGCAAACAAGCACGGTAACAGATGGGAACTCTAAAGCACTTTCTGATTTCTGTGGAGCTCCAAAAATCAGTTGATATGACTATATGAGTTGATATGACCACAGATTCCCAAATTTAGCCTGCCTTAATCTTCAGAATTTTGGCTCTAGCATGAAATTCCAAACCATGCTAAAATATAGATGAAAATTTATCTCAAAACTCGAAAACTAACAGGAAAACATGAGCAACAACCAAAAGCACCTGATTCATGTACCATTAACCAACTCAAATGCACTAAATGCAGATCTAGCTGGAGTTACTGAACTCACATTTATGCAATTATCCGACTCTAATAAACTAAAACCAACTTGTAGGTTAATGATTACCAATTAATAGTCACAACTGACAAGGAAGACAAGGATATTCACAATTCACGTTGCTTATGAATTATACATTTCTTAAGATTTTAAATTCAGTGAAATAGTGTTAATCATTGTTGACTTTCTACCATGTAGACGCAGTTGCCGGAAGTTTGCAAGTAACAACCAATAGATACATGAGCGGAACAGTGAAAGATAAAGAGTTAGAATAATAAAATCAGAATCTGTTGATTGATATATCCGGAGAACATGAAACTACCATAGAATTATAGTTATAGAATATACATGAAAGAGAGAATCGTCACCTGATCTTCATGAGAATCGATGTATATGATGTGAACATTTTGGATTGAAACTTGGATGTTGTCAAGAATCTGTAGATTGAGATGGTGATTGGAGTGAATTTGCATCAAGTAGTTTTGTTAACCATGGGTCAACACAAATTTAAAGAGTACTGTAGTCTATACAGACTTTGTTAGCTCCTTCTTAAGGCCAAAAAGAAAAATGCACTTACCTTTGCAGAAACGTAAGAAATGAATGACTGGCCAGTTTGATTATCTAGAGAAAAGAGAATCAATTAGAACTTAGGTAGCAATAACTGATAAAGGTATTTCTTGCAAGAAAAGAAAAAATTTCTTGCTGATAAGATTCCAGCAACTAATGACTAGGGATGTGCTATCACATGCTGAGCACGCACCACAACCACAACATTAAGATGAAAAGAACGAACAAAAATTTGAATCATGTACGCAAGTTAATGTTGCTAACCAGGTTTTTTTTAACTAATACCATAAAATATATAGAACCAGCAGTGAAGAGCACCTATAATAAGCATGAGCTTTTTGTTCAGAACAAGGATTTAAGTGCCGTAGCACAGGGTCATGCCGGAAACTTGCCGGCACGGTGTGTGCCGGACTGTGCCGATGCGTGTCAGTCACAAAAAATATGTGTGCCGACACATAATGCATTGAAATATTTATTTTCTTTAGCAACAAAATATTCTAACTGTTTATTATGTATCTTTATCAAATCTTTTGAACTTTATTGAGAAAATTAATTACTAATTTAAAGAATAGAGGGTTTTGAACTGTGCCATCGGCACGGGGGCTGTATCGTGCCAATAACTTGTTGGCACGATACGATACGGTGGATACGGCCCATGCCGATAGGCACTTTAATCCTTGGTTCAAAACAAACTTTGGCAAGCTATATTTTTCAAGCATAAATTCTAAAGCAAGAATTTAAGTGCCCATCGGCATGGGTCGTATCTACCATGTCGTATCGTGCCAACAAGATATCGGCACGATACAAACCCCGTACTGATGACACATCTCAAAACCCTCTATTCTTTAAATTAGTAAGTAATTTCTCAATAAAGTTCAAAAGATTTGATAAAAATACATAATAAACAGTTAGAATATTTTGTTGCTAAAGAAAATAAATATTTCAATGCATTATGTGTCGGCACACATATTTTTTGTGACCGACACGCATCGGCACGGCCCGGCACACACCATGTCGTATCGTGCTAGCAAGTTTCGAGCACGACCCCGTGTCACGACACTTAAATCCTTGTTCTAAAGTATAAAGACAAGTAATGAGGCACATATCATTTAACAGAAATTCTATGCCATCTACCTGGTATCCTGCCAGGACTAGACCACTTTGTCAATTAATGTCAATCATATCTTTTGCAGTAATTGTTAGGTAACAGTATTTCCCACCTTTCCACAAGAGCTCAATCAATCCACTAAAGAGCAAGCACTTAGAAAATGATGCACTGTAACATAAAGAACCAACCACTAATGAGGTCACTAAATCAGCACTACAATAACTTCTATTTTTCTAGGCATATTGTATTTTTGACTCGGCTAGTTACAATTTCCACCTCATCCATAGCCATCCTAATTATAGTTAATGGAGACCGGTGGACTTCTGTAGTTCAAGTTCATGAATACTATCAATATCTAATGAAGGACCAGCAATAAAGGCGATAATAAATACAGAAGTTGTGGTCGATACGGTAGGGATCATCAAACACCGAACCATTCAATGTAAAGACGATTCAGCATTGATTATCCTGTTGCAAAAGCGACCTCATAGGCTTATGGATCTTTCTGTTTTACTACTCTATCTAAGAGTCATCAGTAGTTACCAAATTTATTTCTAAGGGACCATTATTAGATCAAATGATAAGGGCATTGTTGAGAAAGAGATGGCTCTTACATTTTCATACCTAACGATTTCCACAAAGTGGTGACAAAACATATAACTTCTAGAAATCTTTCCATTATCCAATTCAATCCGATCTGTTTGTTCGTAGAGCTATTTACTCAATTTTAGCTAATAAGCGCGTTGATATTGAAGTTCCTCAGCAATGCTTTCTGAATATATTAAAGTAGTGGTCCAAATTCCTCACGATATTTAGCTAAAACAAGTTCTTGCTAATGGTTAGAAAGGAGGTTTGAATATGGGTGTTGATCTAATCCATTCATTCTCAACCTTTCAATTGATGCTTTTCCATAATATGCTCTTCCTTTTGCTTATCTAGCTTCATATTGGCGAGTGCCCTATCCACTTTTATGCAACGGGTATCAAACCACCCTTTCACTAATCATTTTATAGAGACAGTTCTAATCACCAAAAAATGATGATGAAACCACAGAATAAAGATATCTAACAAAGAACTATTCCAAATACATTGCAAATACAGTCCCAAAAGCAGATTCGACTTCACTTTCTCTTGTATCTGTTCTAGCCTACTATTTACATAAATTCCAACACATAAAAAAAAAACAATGGGGGATCGAGTTTATTCAAGCTTTAGTGCACGAGTAATCCTCTAGGTGGTTTAATACTCACACAATTGATGTTCAGTGCCTACGAAAATGATTGGTGGATTAGATTTTTTTTTTTCCTTCTTTACAGGAGTCCGCCCTAATTTTACTAAAAACAGGTAAATAGGCCACCAGGATAAGAATGTACTCAGTTACAGCGGATACTACTGTTGGATAATTAGTTCTAATTATTGACCAGAAAGGAGACTAGTTTGCATGTTATCTATTTTCTTGCTTCTTTTCTTCTTCAACCAATAGCTTTGGCTATATTCACTTGTCTCTGTGATTTAATTTCCAGCAAAGCAAACTATTAGATCAGTCATTAGGAGGTGAATTAGAACTAACTACTTCCTAATTCTTCAAAGCAGCATGCAGCACACCAAGGTTTTGACAAGGTAGACTGTCGTATATGTCACTTGACATCACAACCACATCACAGTGATAGATGGTCATGGATCATCTTGTGGGAAACCCAAGCATTATCCAAATTCAATGGTAGATTAGCTAGCAAGTTGCCAAGGGATAGTCTAGAAGAAGAGTATTGAACTAGAAAAGCAAGAAAATAAGCCAATGAAGCAAGGACAGATAAAATAGTTCAAGCCACATTAGTTCGAAGGATTGAACTGCTACCTATGAAGCACCGCTTCTTCAAATTTCATGACGTACACATATCGGACACGTATCGGATACTGATATGCGGCCGTACGTGTCCGATACGGGAATGAAGTATCCGGCATTTTTTAAAAAATAAAAAATATATATATCGGATACAGCTCAAATATGGGAGCGATACCAGGGGAGGGGGTGTTATGGCAAGATGATCGGAACTTAAAAATTTTTCGAAAAGTCCACATCCAAACCTATTGGAAATAAGGAAAAGAGTGAGAAAAATGTGAATCTCTATTCAATTTGTCATTTCTTCCATCTTTTTTCTCTTGAATGGTAGAAGGCGCTCCCTTTCGTTCTATCTCCACAAAATATTAACCCATGGTTCAGTACTTTACTGCTTCTCTTTTACTCTCTTTCATCTAATTTATCAACCTAGCACTAAGTAACAAAAGCTATAGAGAATGATTTTTCGTCTTCTATTAAATTGTTAGCATATTTTTCTTTTATTACTGTTTTAATAATAGAACTAATAAAACAGGCATACACGTTAAATGGCTAATTATCTAGTTTGTGTGACTAAATATCTATAGTTATCATTTGATCAAGTTGGATGATAGTTGGTTGATACATGTTGAATTATTATTTCATACCAGTGATAATCTTTTTTTTATGAGCAGGTGTAGAACAATTATAAAAAGATAATGTGTATCAGAATATATTCCTTAATGTAATCCAGATATCCTGAATCAACATATATTTAAATATATTTAAAATAAGATTTTATTCAAGTATTCCCCACATATCTTATTCTAGAAGTTTTAGGAATTGTCGTGTTATCGTATCCGTATCGTATCGTATCCATATCCCTGTATTCGTATCTGTGCAACATAGACTGCTACACTATAAAAAGAAATCCATAAGAATGAAACCTGAGATTGGAGATTTTGAAATCTACTGAAAGAATCAAAGAGCAATTGGAAATTGCTTATCACAAAGGCTTACCAGATACTCTTCTCGAAAACTTTGCAAGCTCAATTGCGTTAAGCTTTGCCAATTTTCCAGCTAATTCTCTTCTATCAATTGAATCTGAACTCCACTGCATGAGAAGAATAACAAAAAGAAAAATTTTATCCAAACAAATACAACCTTCATATTATTGATTATCCATAGAAGCTAAGCATAAGAATGAAGCTACGAAGTGTAATTCGTATAAGCATGAGAATGAAGCTATCAAGTGTAATTCGTATATCAGAAAACATGCTAAGATCCAAATAAATAAACATGCCTCACTCTCCTCTCGTTGGCAAGCACAGATAAAGACATCTTCCAACACAACTATGATAGGGTCCCATCCAAGCTTTTTCCATGGAATCTTGATGCTCAATTTCCCAACCTTGCCTGCAATATTATAGAAGTCAATTGCAGAAATGAGATCAGGCAAATAAACACCATAGAAGGTAATTCATGTGTAATGGTACAAAAAATTCTCCAATTCATCTATTCACCAGCACATATGTAATACCTCATATTTTACTTATTTATATATTTGGACTTAGCATCAATTATAAGCATTGAGGGTTTATGTGAAAATTGGCCCATAACCTGATTAATATAAGATAAAATCTCTATCTTTTTATCGTATCCGTACACCCTCTCCAACCAACCGCTTCTCTCTCTTATGCATATTACCGTCTCTCTCTCTCTCTCTCTCTCTCTCTCTCTCTCTCTCTCTCTCATACACATACTCGCGCTCAGCTTCTTGCTTCCCCTCGTCCTTCGACACCGTTGCCATCGTTCTTGGTCGGTGTTGCAATTCTTGATCGTCATTGGTGCAATTTGATTCGTAGTCGACGACATCTTGTTCGACATCATTTCGTTTTGAAAAGATTTCGTTGATTAAATTGATACTTGGCTTTCGGCTGAACTATACTCAAATTATTTAGAGGTAAGCGACCCACCATCAGTTAGTTTATTTGTGTTATCCCTTTTTGTATGGTTTTTCAAAATAAGGCTTAAGCATGTTTCTATAAATTACAAATCGTTGAAAGAAAAGGATATCTCAAAAGCTTTGATTTGGCTGTTGCGCAATTTTAGAAAATATGTGCTTTACAAAATATGTGCACGTTTTATAGACTACTATGGAGTCCATGAGATGTACCTTTGATGTATACTATGAGTTGTATTCATTTTGGAGATGTTGTATGTAGTGGATTATGTACTTGAGAGATGTACTTGTGATGCTAGTTGTTTGATGTGTATTTATTCTAGTTTAGTTTATGTTTTCTCGCTCTGATCACCATGTTTAGGATATGTATTTCATCTTGGTGGATATTATGATTGTAGATGCCTTGTGTGTAATGGGGGATACCCTTGTGCACACGGCAGGTCTCTGCACGTGCAGGGTAGGCTTCCGCTGGGGTCCAGGATGTGACAAGGACATCTAGAAAAGAGAACATTCTAAGCTAGACAGGTCACCAATTAAAGAAAAAGAAATGTTAAGCCTTCTGGATATGAGACAATTACTGTGAGTTGTCGAATAATCTAAAGCATCAATAATAATAAGGTGATAATAATCTAAATCAAACCACACAGCATGTTTTATACTTTAAGGTAATAATATGAATCGGAACCATATGCAGATCTACAAGAGCAAATAAAAAGCCACATAAAAAATAGATAAGGTGGGTGATTAATCAACATTGCTAATTACATGGTAAAAGTTTCATGGTACATTCCAATATAATCTTTGCAAAGCCACATCCAAATTATTCAGATTTCTTGGAATATGAGAAAGATTGGGCATGCTTTACGAAAGATAAAACATAAAGCTCAATATGCTAAAAGAAAATAGATGACTATAGATGCAAAAAATCAACATAGATAACCAATGAAAAGAGCAATACCACTCTTTAAAGCAAAAGGCAACTGCAGATAGTCAAAGGCCTCGAGAATAAGTTCTACATTTTCCAGTAATATTTCCTCTGCACAATAAGCAAAGTCGTGTAAGCCCTTCAAATCCATGACATATAGAAATAGACTCTCTTTACCTTGAAACACTTGGTTTACCACAAGAAGATAATATTCATCTAATTGATTATCCAAGTGAGATCAAACAGACAACTTGTTGATTTATAGTATTAAAGATAGGCAATTGTTTCCACGATGAACAAACTATAAGCCACACCTTAACTTGAACCTGCATCAATTTTTACATAATCACTAAGGCTTTATTCACAGTATCTAACTACAAGAGAAATTAAATAAGCATAACAATGAATCAAGAAAACGCATCATAGAACCAACATACTTCAAATTTCTAAGTATTAGCAAGCATGGCTTTTTCAACCGTCCTATTAGCACAAGTCAAAAACATTGGCAATCAGAACTATGTTCTTTACCCACTTTTTATCACAATATATGTTGGAAAGCAATGACTTTCACCCTTTATTTTCATATTATGTTGCAAATAAGTTGTAACAGAATTACGGATACGTAAAGTGGAATGTTGTCATCCTTGCCAAAAAGATAAATAACACAATGTCTAATTTTGAATCATTTCAAAGTAATGGATAGATCAATTTAGATACCACCAAAATTTAAAAACAAATAAAAAATAAAAAATCAATAAGGAAGTTTCCTAAAAGTTTTATTTTTTAATTCAATATACAAGTTAAATATCCTCAAAACTAAAACAGGAATAGACCACCCTTCTATAACCCCAATAAACATAGTCTCTAAGAGGATTGACCTACTCAATTAATCAATGAACTTGATAACCTACAAATCTGCACTAGATCTTCGACCGCCACCCCCCTAGCTTCCAAGGCTAGGACTTCCTAAATTTCACGCAACCATTAATTTTGTCTGTTCATAAACCTCACTCAAAGGAAGACAATTTCCGCCAACATAATTCCTCAATAAACAAATCATCTCTCATTCATCTTATGCAATGTGATACATAATGAGTGTTTCTCCCATCAAAAGGGGGGTTGTTCAGTCCTACAAGTACCAACCCAAGCGTGTCAACACAACTTCTAGAATGCTTAACAATTTCAATAGCAAGGAGGAGAATCAAATGAATCAAAGGACGGCAAGCCACTCGAGCTCTGCTCAAGTTTGCTATTGTATTGTACCTCAAGCTAGAATTTCAAGTTTAATAAACAAAATGAGCCTTAGCTTGACAGTAAAAGAGCTCGCTCAAGCATATTTGTGTTAGAGAGAGAGAGAGAGAGAGAGAGAGAGAAACATCTACTCCTGCAACCTGCTCTAAGCCATCTGGCTGCAACGCATCTTCATGATTCACCTTCTTCTTCCATTAACATGACTACAGAATATGAAGTCTTCTACTTCCATCGGTGACACGACTTTGCAGAAAATGAAATTTTTCCAACTTTATAGATTGCATTACACACTAAAATAAGACCGTTGTTATCTACAAACATCTTAATAATTCCAACTATCTTAATATACAGACGCCTATAACAAATCGGAAATGGAAGATACAGCAATGTAAATGTGTCAATGTTCAAATTAGGTTTCCAGAGCATACTCGAGGGTGGGTACTCTCTCTTCGCCACTCCAGGAGCCCCCAAAGATCCCAAAGGCGGCGACGTGAACCGCTCCGGCTCGGTACAAGCTCCCGCACCACTCGGTTCAGGAACGACCTATGGAACCGGCGATGCAGTTCCCGTAGGTTTTCCTGGTCGAGTTTTAGCCGTAAACCTTGCCATGGAGAGAAGCGAGTTTACAACGAGAAGATATAGAGATAAATGAGACTTTAGNAGAGACTGAGATAGCAGTACCCGAGTTGGTGGTCTAGCTTGGGAGGTTTAAAGACAAGAACAAACTTTTATTTAAGCTGTAAAAGAATCTGTAATAATTATGATTGTATCGGGAATTTGATTGAAGAAGTAAAATAATGTTGTAAAATGCATCTAAGTTGAATGCTGTAATAACTTAGTAGTTTATGTTTTTGATACTTTCTTATGCAATCTGTGAGTGAATACTGTTCCTGGTTGGAAACCTCTCGTATTGTTTGATTGCGACGCCTTGGATGTACAGGAGAGACCCTGTCCGTCCGGCGGTCTGTCGGCGGCGCCGCGACCCGGCCAAATTGGTGGGTGGTCGCGGGTCGTGACACATGGGGCTTTTTTTGTATATAGCCCCCCTGGCAAATTTTTATTTTAAAATTAGCCTTGAAATTGCAAAAACGGTCCTGCCCTTGCCACACAGGCGCCACGTCGGCGCCACACAGGCAGGCTGGGGCCAGGTATGTAAGTTGAACACGGTGAATCCGAATTCAAACACGGTGAATGATTCACCGTGTCCAATGTATTATACGCCCCATGCTAGTGTGTATAATACATTGGACATGGTGAACAGGTCACCGTGTCTAAACATGGTGAACGGGTCACCGTGTCTAAACACGGTGAACCATTCCCAGTGTCTAATACAAAATTCCTAGAACTTAGCCATCTTTTGGCTAAGGGGCAGGTAGTTGTATTGGACACGGTGAATAGTTCACCGTGTCCAATACAACTATCTGCGACTTAGCCATTTTTTGGCTAAGATGCAGTTATTTGTATTGGACAGGGTGAATGGTTCACCGTGTCCAATACAACTACCAGCACTTAACCATTTTCTGGCGCAAAAAACCAGATCAATCAACAATACAACATCACAACGAGGTCAGCACAACAATACAATACAACATCACAACGCAACAACAAATTCAATCCAACAATACAAATAATTCAGCATTAACAATACACACATCAGTACCAACAGAATCTCAATAAAGTATCAATACCTGATAATCACAACAGAATATCAAAAATTAAAGCAAGTTTTACAATAATATAGAAATATAATATCATGCTCTCCTCCTACTCCATCGACCACGTCACCTACCACGTCCGCGACTGTGAGACCCCAGATAGTCCTATATATATGATATAATAGGGCTAAACTCTTAACCCGGCTTAAGCTTTTTGGGTGGTGGCAAGGCCCAATAGGTTAAGAGAGTTAAGCGTGCTAGGACGGGAGTAGTCCTAGGATGGGTGACCCCCTGGGAAGTCGGGGCGTCACAGCGACTACGATCAACATCATGCTCATCAAAAGGCTCTAATGTAAGGAAGTGAATTTTCGAAATCCGAGGATTGTACTTCATCCAGGATCGACTAACTGTCGAGTGAATACCCATGGTCGGAGTTAGAAATATCCAAAGCATAAAAAATGCCTTGGAGTTGAGTCCACGAGAGCAAATGATGCAAACTGCATCATTGGGCTGATGTTACTCTCGGGGACCGGTCTCTGGAAGTGAGAGACCGATTCCATTGGCTGGGTGTAGCGGGGTTGCTAGATGCAACCGGTCCCTGGCAGGGAGGGACCGGTTCCCGAACGTGGTCCCAGCGAGAAATGCCGAAATTTGATTAAGTCCTGAAAATCGAGCTCTTGGGGACCGGTCTCTCAGCTGAGGACCGGTCTCCCGGGGAGAGACCGGTTTCCGAACGCGTGCGCCCGAGGGAGGCCCTCGAGGACCGGTCCCAAGTCGGGGAGATCGGTCCCTCTGCGCGAAAACTGCCCAGTAAGGGTTGTGCAATAGATGGAAAATTGAGGGGTTTAAGTACAAAATGGCCCTCATTAGAGGGTGCTGAGTCCTCTCTTTCTCCCTCACACCCTCATTTCCCTCTCTATCTCTCTTTCTCTCTTGCTCTCTCTCTCTCTAGAAAGGAAAAGAGAAGAAGAAGAACAAGAAGGAGAGGAAGGAAAAAAAAAAAAAGGAAGAACAAGAAGGAGAAGAAGAAGGAGATCAAGAGGAAGGCCTTGGACACCTTCATCTCCCTCTTCTCTTCTCTTTGGTGTAGCACAAGAGGTAGGCTCTTGAACCCTAACTTCTCAACTTTGGAGTTTTGGGTTTTGATGCTTTGGAATTGGTCAAATGGACCCTAAACATGCTTCTAAATAGATCAATCCCATGATTCTAGGGATTTATTGGTGGTTTGCTATAGGTGCAAACCTAGGGCTCCAAAATGGGGTTTTTGTGAAAGTATGAGATTGATCACATTTGAAGTCTTGGAAACCCTATTGTTAGATCAGAAAACGTGGAGGCGAAGTCGGTTTCGGCATTCGGCGAACCGGCGTGAAGTTCTCGGCAAAATAGGGCCGGACTAGGGTTGACTTGGGCAAGGAAGGCTAAAAGCCTTTTCGTAAAGTTCGCCAAGAAGGATTTTCGAAGCCTCTACATCGATTAAAGGTGGGGGGTGCCATCTCGAAGCTTTTGGACTCCTTTCTATGTCTTAGATTGCATTTAATCTCATCTCTTCATGTTGCATTGTGGGATTACATAGTAACTCCATTCCTTATGCTTTCTAAATGATAACCTAGTGTACTTGGAACGCTTGGTGACTTAGATAGGTGAGGATTGGGTCAGAACGTGGATCCTATGATGCGAAAAAAAAGAGATGTACCCGATGGGGGTGTTGATGTCACGCCCCGAGCTCCGCCAATTTGGTCGGATTCGAGCACGCGACAAACGCCGAACGGACAGTACCCCTCCTGTCCGCCCAAGGCTCCAACAATAAGTATAATGCAAGCAAAACCTCAAGGAGAATTGCGAGATATACAAGGTTTGCACGAAGGCAAACAACAACTATAGTGAAAGCATCGAAACTAATTAAGCATTTAATACACATGTCATTTGATTACATTTGAATCAAACACAAGTAGTCCAACACATTTACATTCTTCTTGTATTACCCAAAATATAATTTACATTACATTACTTTTACTTTACAATTTCAACAAACAAAAGTTGAATACATCAAGAGTAGGGTATGCCTATATAACTCCGGGGTCGCTATCTACGGCGCGACTCCCTTGCCTCGATCCTCCGCCGCCCCGCTCGCGTATGGATCTGCAGGGTTAGTGGTAATGAGAACTAGAAGAAGTTCCCAGTGGGTTCGGCCACCAACCACGCCGATTCGCCCACTAGGTCTAATTCAGGCATATGTATTTCAATAAAGAAGAATAACAAACCAACTAATGCACTTCTAATATAATGCCTGCACGAAAGCAAATCATAGATAGATATTCATATTCAAATACATGATAATTATGCATGCATGTCCTTTTTCACTTTCCCTTGGCCTTTACCCAATTCAACCTGGGGTGCTCCTGGTTTACCCCAACTCACAGTCCACGTATCCATCTAACGGGGGAGGCACGAGGCACAACCACCCGAAGGATCTTCGCCAGGCACGTCCACCCGTGGTGCATTTCTTCTCCGGAGTACACCGCTCGTGGAGGAGCGACCTCACACAAGCCGGAACCAATACCTGTGAGTATGATCCCATCCTCAATTTGAGGAGGTATGGCCAACCTGTCACAATTCTTACTGTCTCAATGCCGATGAATGGTTAATACCTATTCACGCACATAATGTCACTTGCCATTGTCATGGTGGTCCTGATGCCACAATTCTCATAATATCACTTGGGTTAAACCTTGTTTAACTATTCACTTATCGATCTCAATCGAGTCACTAATGTCCATGTTGCCTTTGTTTACTACGGTCACGGTCATTTCTTACATTCACATGCATATAGGGCATTTCACTTTCCTTTTCTACACAGTTCAATATCACTACAATGATCTCAAGCAGATAATTGTTACAACCAACACATGCTGTTCATTACCCTACATGCAAGAATGCTATAATATCAATATGCTCAAATAAAAGAACATAGACATAGAAAGAGATCCGGTGTTTCCGGATAGCACCCCCCACCTTTATGTGTCACAAGGATGCCACGGTTCCGATTCCACGATTTTTGGGCTTGTTCGCCGCGAGTTACGACGATCTGTACTATTTCAGCTTATTTTCTTAATATCTTTGCGCACGCTCGTCGTATCGCCGAACTGAGCGCACCGATGTGTTCGTAGACCTACCAATTAGGTTAAAATGAGATCAAATCCAAGTTTGAACCTCAAAATTACAAAATCCTAAATATAGGTCTCTTAACAAAGTCATCTTCCCCAATATAGGTCCTTACACATGAGAAACTTGGGGAAAATACTCTAATCCATCTCCTAGAAGCATACTAGAAGGAAAAATCCAAACTCTAGCACAAAACCCATGAGAACTCACCTTTGGAGTCCAAAGCTTCCTTCAAAAGCCTTGATCAACCTTGCTCTACACCTTGGAGAGCTTCTTCTCCAAGCTTTTCTCCTCCAAAACCCTTCTTAGTCCAAGCCCTAGAGAGAGAGGGAGAGAGAAGAGAAGGATTTTAGAGAGAGAGAGGGAAAGTTTGTGTTGAGGTGTGAGGAAATGAGAGCTAACCCTAACCCTTAGCTCTATACAACCATCTCATGCAACATTTGCACTTAAACCCCTCTCAACTTCATATTTGCAACTAGCCCTTACTGGGCATTTCCGGGCTTGGGGACCAGTCTCTCCCCTCCAGGGATCGGTTCCCGAGAACTACCCTGCAACCTGCGTAGAAGGGGACCGGTCTCCCCCCGATGAAATCGGTCTCCGGGGACCGGTGTCCCGCCGAAGGACCGGTTCCCGAGAGCTCAGTTTCCAGGACTTAGCCGATTTTTTCCTCTGCTCAGCTGACCAACGTTCGGGAACCGGTCTCTCACCCAAGGGACCGGTCCCCGAGAGTAAAATTTCTGGAATTCTTCTAGAATTACAGTTTCACTCTCTTGGGTCCCTTTATACTCTATATATAGGCTCCAATGCACTTTTAGCCTATAGCAACTCATTCCTTTCCGCGTTCCGCTCATTTCAACGGAACTCGGCATGACTTACGGGGAAGTGATAGTGATATGTTACAATTTTGGGCATTTTGGATTTAGGGCTTTTGGAGCTTGATTAATTGGATTAGAACCTTCCTTTGGCTTAGATTGAAAGGATTCTAGCTTCCTTTTGGAGCTTGTGAGAGTTTTTCTTCACCCTATGTGAGATTTTAGCCCTTTTGCCTTGATGGTTAATGTTTGATCTTATAATTGATCGTAATGCCCGTGTATCTCTTCGCTCATTACTTTTAGGGTATTTTGAGACTCGTGGACAACTCCGTTCGGCAAAACGAGGGACTACGCGACGGTTTGGTGGGTTTGATCTAGCCACACAATGAGAAAATCTCATTTGTGATGATTTGAGTAACGTTAAATGATTAAACATGCGTAATCATGTTAGATATATTTATTATGAATTTTAGAATACTTAACGTGCCTATGTAATGTATAGTACATTTTTGGACCTCTATGTGGTAGAGTGCATGCATGTGAGATATAGCATTCTAGTTGAGACTTGGAACCATGATTCCTATTATGAAAATGAACATTACTTTCATGCATTTAATCTTTATGCCCAATTGTGACATTAGAGACTTTGGAAGCCTAGAGAGGCTTGGGGACTTGGACTATTTGAGAAATTGGGCCAATGTCATAAAGAGGCATTGGGCCCGAGTTATAGTGAACATTGGTATTAATGTCTTAATTGGAACATAGCATATGAATTGGGCTTGATTAGTTGTGATGCTTAAGTGTCATAAAGAGGCACTAAGCCAGTGGGTGTTGGGTTATCACATTGTGACATAGAGCTAGACCGTTGGTTTACTAGTAGCTATTGCCATGTTTGAGACATGAGGGTTGGATACTTTAGCCTTTGACTACGCTTGCTTGCTATTTGTGCTCATTCGCACATGCTTGTGAGGGTCGCTCCCTACAAGCCGGCACTCCGGAGTTAGCCTACGCGACTTATGTTTGCTCGTGCGGTATTGAGAAGCCTACGGGGTTGAATGGAACAGACACATTCCAAGAGCAGGAATGTTGGGCTATCATAGGCACTTAGGCGGCACAAGCTGGACTATCTTGGGTAGGTCCTTAATTGGAAATGGAAATCGACACAGCGTTGAGTGTGTTATAATCACTACTAAATAGAGAGTAGTAGTTGGATTACTTGGACTTGCTTCTAGCATAGTGTTGGACACTTGAGTATACATACATACATGAAGCATGCTAGGAGATGTTGCTTATTGCATTCATGTAAACATTGTTTACCATAGTAGAGCATGATCTTCATAATTTCATAAAACAAATCATGATTGTTACTTGTGGTCATGTAGGGACATATTTGTTCATTATGAAATAAATGTGTATCTTAGCATTTTAATTATGCTTTCTTAAATGCAAATTATTCATTATTATTGCCCTCGTTTTGACTTACCCTTTCTTTGGGGCCTAGTGGTGCATTGCGCTGAGGTCAGTAATTGCCCACTGGGAACTATAAATTATAGTTCTCACGCCCTCTGTTTTATATTTTCTTTCAGAGCCTTCCACGCCGGGAGAGGCTAGAGACTGTGGGAAGGGCGTTGCTTCGAGCTAGCTCTTCTGCGAGTGACGAGTTGATAGGTGGTCTACCTCTCGATATTTTATTTTGGAGAAATTGAGAGCTGTACCAGTGTATTAGAGACCACCCTTTTTTGTGTACTTTTTGGACAGATATTGTATAACTTTATGATTCACTCTTATTGCTTTAGTATTATCCTTTTACCTTGTTGTAGATGATAGATCTATTTGTGCTATGATATCTCTAGGTGTTGTTTATCTTTGGTTTATTTTCCGCTGTTGATGTAGACGCCTTATATGTGTTGACATATGGCGGGTCTGGGCACACTACCGGGAGGGCCTTTGCCGGTCCCGGGACGTGACAATGCTTCTGTGCTGTTTCTCATCCACACTCTGTCCCTCCGAATTCAATCCAAGTCCTTTGTTACTTGTACCCATTAGAGTGTCAAAATCCTTTGCATTGTCGAATCCAAATTTCTTAACCAAATCTTTCGCATATTTGGATTGACACAAGTGAATTCCGACTTTAGCTTGTTTAACTTGAAGTCCAAGGAAATAATTAAGCTCCTCCATTATCGACATCTCAAACTCGCTTGTCATCAACTTTGCAAAATCATTAGCATCCTTATCTTTAGTTGCCCCAAAGACAATGTCATCAACATAAATTTGTGCCACAATGAAATTATTTTTCGAGTGCTTTACAAAAAGAGTTCTATCCGCTCCCCCTCGGTTGTAGCCCTTTTCTAAAAGATATTTTGTGAAACGCTCGTACCATGCCCGCGGTGCCTGTTTAAGTCCATAAAGTGCCTTTTTCAGTCGAAAAACATGATTTGAAAATTTTGAGTCTATGAAACCTTTCGGTTGTTCAACATAAACTTCCTCTTTTAAAAATTTGTTTAGAAATGCATTTTTAATATCCATTTGAAAAAGAGTAATTTTAAAATGGCAGGCAATCGCGAACAAAATACGAATTGATTCAAGCTGAGCAACCGGGGCAAAGGTTTCATCAAAATCTATTTCCTCAATTTGTGAGTAGCCCTTAGCAACAAGTCTCGCTTTGTTTCAAACAATAGTACCATCCTCATTTTTCTTATTCTTAAAAATCCATTTGATACCAATTATGTGTTGTTGCTCAGGACGTGGCACTAATTCTCAGACATCATTACGTGTGAATTGACCAAGTTCGTCTTGCATAGCATTAATCCAATATTCATCGAGAAGAGCTTCGTCAATATTCTTTGGCTCAACTAAAGAGACATAACAAGCAAATTCACACTAAAGCTGTCTCCTAGTTTTCACACTAGTAAGAGGGTCTCCAATAACATTTGACAATGAGTGATCTTTCACAAGTGTAAGTTCAGAAGAAGTGATAGGGGTTTCAGATGAATCATGTGATGCAATAGTATCAATAGTTTCAGCAGATTTATCAGACACAGAAATACTCGGTAATATCTTGAAGACAAGTATAATACTCGGTAAAGGTTTCATTCTCTTCCATACGAATAGAATCAAAACGACTAGTCAACATTTGTAATTTCTGAACCTTTACCAAGCTTGTACCCTCATGAGTGATTTGTAAAGTATCCCAAATTTCTTTGGCGGTTTCACACGCCGAGACTCGAGAGAATTCGGTTTGATTCAAAGCATTGAACAAAACATTGATACCCTTCCTATTGAACGAGGATAGTTCATTTTCCTCTTTCATCCACTTGTTTCTAGGTTTGGGACCCGTAACATTTTCGACTACTTCAGTAGGTGTTTCCATTCGAATTCAACAGCTTGCCAAACCCTCTCGTCAATGGCAATAAGAAATGCTCTCATACGAACTTTCCAATAAGCGTAATTAGTGCCATTAAAGAGAGGGGGTCGATTAATGTTACCTCCCTCAGCCATAGTTTACAACCTATACCCGCTTTGATACCACTTGTTAGATATGAATCCCAAGAATCTAAGAGGTAAATAACACCTAGAGGGGGGTGAATAGGTGTAAACGGTAAAAATCAATAAACTCGATGCGAATTAAAAGCGAATGCGGAAAATAAAGTCAGCACACCGAGAATTAACGTGGGAAAACTTCAAACCGAAGAGAAAAACCCACGGGACCAATCACACAAAAAAATCCACTAAGAAAACATGAGTACAAGTGATTTAACAAAAATACATGACTCAATTTATCGAATTCTCGTTGTAGATTGTCTTTGGCGGTCCTCGATCGCTTGGACTCCTCCAACCGACCACACCGCATGTCATACCCTGGAATTCTCCAAATCCGAGAGTCGTGCTTCGTCCAGAATCGACCAAGGGTCGAGTTGATAAGCTTTGGAAAAGCTAATGGTGCACGAGACCCAAGAAATGCATTGGAATGGAGTCCGCGAGAGCAAATAATGCAATCTGCATTTTTGGGCTGAAGTTGCTCTTAGGGACCGGTCTCTGGAAGTGAGAGACCGGTCCCATCAGCTGAAGGCAGTGGGGTTGCTGATGTAACCGGTCCCTGGCAGAGGAGGGACCGGTCCGAGCCTGCGACACCAGTGAGAAGAGCCGAAAATCGGCTAAGTCCCGAAAGTTCAGCTCTCGGGAACCGGTCTCCCTGAAAGGAACCGATCTCCCGAGGACCGGTCTCTCAAGAAGAGACCGGTTCCCGAACGCATGCCCGCGGGGGGAGGCCCCGGGGACCAGTCCCAGGTCGGGGAGACCGGTCCCTCAGCGCGCAGAACGCCCAGTGAGGGCTATGTAAGAGATAAAAAGTGGAGGGGCTTATGTGCAAAATGGCCATATGAGGGGTTATTTGAGAGAGGCCTTTCTCTCTCTCTCTCTCTATCTCACTCCCTCACACTCTCCATCACTATTTTTTTCTCTCTCTCTCTCTCTCTCCGTTCATAGCAGAGGAAAAGGGGCAAGAAGAGAAGAAGGAAAAAGAGAAGAAGAAAAAGAGAAAGGGAAGGAGAAGAAGGAGAGGACCAAGGAGGAGAGCCTCTTCCTCATCTTCATCTTCATCTTCCTCTCATCTTGGAGCTCTTGGAGAGGTAAGCTTCCAAGCCCTCTCATGGTAAATCCTTAAAGATAGGGTTTTGATCTCTAAAAATGGTTTGTTTGGAACCCTTGCATGCTATTTTGATGGGTTATACCCAAATCATAGATCGATTTGGTGGATTTGCTAGTAATGGCATCTAGGGCACCCAAAATGGAGTTTTTGTAAACAGATGAGTTTGATCTCATTTGACCATTCGTAAACCTAATTGGTAGGTAACGAAACACGTTGGCGAAGTCGGTTCGGCAATCCGACAAGCCGTTGCGAGGATATTGAAGAAACGGGCGCTCGGAGCTTCGTTTCCGCCTGGGAGGCCGAGGCGACGTCCATAAATCGTGAAATCGGATCCCGAGCACCGTAGCGGCAAGGCGAAGATCGCTAGCACTTGAAGCGGCGAAGCGGCGCGCTCTTGGGGAGCAACTGTGAGATCGGGCCCAAACGGGTGCCGAGTGCCGCGGGAGGCCGATTGCGAGTGTCGACGAGCAATCGAAAAAGCTAACTAAGGTGGGTATGCTTACCGAAGCAACTAGGTCGCCCTTTATGTCTTAGCAATGTATCTCCATGTTGATGCATGTGCATGTAGACAAGGACAAGAAATGCATGATGAATGATAATGCATAGAGAGTAAAATGCTAAGTAGAAAGCATGATGAATGAGACGTTAAAATGCTAAGTAGTAAGCATGATAGACATGACATGTGAATAATGTTAGCTAAAGTAAAGAATGCATAATCGGTATTAGGGAATATGCTAGGAGTATATGTATATGAACTAGACAATAACTCTAGTGCGAGTAGAGTCGATTGGACAACTAGGTTGTCAGGTAGATCGAGTAGCATCAAACCTAGTGTTAAACAAGTGAACCTAGAGTCGAGCAATCTAGGTGCGTGGCATCGAACCTAGTGTTAGTAAACCTAGGCCGAACTAGTAAACCTAGAAGTGGACATTTAGACAAAGATGACAAAAACCTAGCAAGTGTATTTAGGTTAAGTGACATGGACATAGAACCTAGAGTATTGGAACCTAGGTTGATGAGTATAGTGGTATAGCCACTAGGATGAGCTAGGTCGAAAGTATAGGGTTGGCTATGGACCCTCGACCTGTGGAAAGTGGATTCCGGAATTCCATGACTTATGATGACCCTGGTAGAAGCTAGGGCGTTTGTGCGACGACTTCGCCGCCGAGCTTGGTACCGAGGGAGGATTGGGGGCGATCACATGGAGATCACCGCCCGGGGCTTGAACCATTGCTGTGGCGTTTGTGAGACGATTTCGCCGCCAGGATGGTTAAGCTATTTGAGGATCAGACCGCCAAAGCAGACTGAATCCATGCTGGGTAAGTACGATGCGGGCGCCTCTAGGTGGCTGAGTCTGACATGTACCGTTGTTGGGTGTGGTGCGATCCGCTCGCCGCCAGACGGTGTGTCAGGACTCGAGCTCACGCTGGGCAAGTGCAACACGATCGCCACCAGATGGTCAAGTCGTGCGACTTGAGCCGAGCTTAGCGTGTGCGACAACTTCGCCGCTAGGGGGCTGAGACAGAGAAAGGGCGGTAGGCTGATGAGCAGCCGGTGCGCGGGCTATCCGCGGATGATTGACTCGAAGCTGAGTCGGGTGGTTAGCTTCGATAGGGTAGAGGAACCCTTATGAGCTAGAGATAGAGGCTTGAGCTAAGGTAATAGAGACCTTAGGAGCCAGGGGACTCGAGTGTGAACCTAAGGTAGTAGAAACCTTAGAGTAAAGATATGAGCTAAGAATAGCCAAGTAAATGTAGAATCTAATGATCTACTAGTTGTTGCATAGAGTTGCATGATTTTCATATCGCATATCGTGAGGCATGGCATGTATTTCAATTGAATATATATATCTATTGTATATTGTTGAACTAACATGTTGCAGTGCCTCCTCGGACCTATCGGTCAAGCTTTTTCCTTGGGTGGCCGTACCCACTGGGAACCATAGAGTTGGTTCTCACCCCACGTGGTTTTGGGGTGTTTTCAGGTTGTACGTGTGCAGCGCGGTGGCGCGAGGCGAGGGCGTAGCTCAATAGATAGCGCCCTACCACAGAGATCGAGGTAGCAGTACCCTGAGGCAGTCTAGCTTAGAGGACTAGACGGCAAGAATCAAAATGTATCAAACTTGTAAATTAAATGATGTAATAATTAGATTGTAATTTGGAAGTAAAATGTAACTGAAACTGAGTTGTACTAAGTGAATGCTTGTAATAGCGTTAGTGTTATGTACTTGATACTTCCTTTGCAATCTGGATTAATATCTGTTTCTAGTTGGAACACTCGTTGTTCATTTGGATTGCGACGCCTTGAACGTACAGGGGAGACCCTGTCCGCGTACAGGGGAGACCCTGTCCGCGTACAGGGGAAACCACGATCCGTTCGGCGGTCTGTCGCCGGCGCCGCGACCCGGTCCAAATTGGCGGTTGGTCGCGCGGCGTGACACCGCAAGTCCTTGCAGCAAAACATGCCTCGATTCCACGAAATGCCCACCGAATCCACGGCCTCCACGCGAAATCCACACGCTAACGCTCCATCCGAAGCTCGTAGGGATTTAACAATTTGTGGTGATTTAAGATCTTAGAAAGCACATATAATATGAGGAGAAACCCTAATTATGACATCACCAATTTGATCCTTAAAGAAGTTTTTAATCAAAATTAAAGAATCAAATCGATGATCTAAGAACTTGATGTTGAATACATAGATCAAAAACTCCGAATCAAGCCGTTAGGGTTTCTAAAAGGTTATCTCTCTAAGCTCACGTCATATGGGGATCCTCATATCATATTTATAGGTTTAGAAGACTTCTAGATAGACTAGGATTTCAAAAACTTAATTTTAAAAACTGACAACGGTCTCAGGGTCCGGTCCTCCCGAGGAGACCGGTCCTTGGGGGACCGGTCCTCCAAGTTGAAAACCGGTCCTTCGCTGCGTAGCTGAGAAACATGCGTACGGGGACCGATCTTCAATTCAGAGACCGGTCCCTCCCTGCGCAACAAGATAAACCACTTACGGGAACCGGTCCTCAAGACCAGAGACCGGTCTCCCAAAACTTCTACGCAGAGAAGCTTGATGGGTCCGGTCCTTCTGATCAAGGACCGGTCCTTGAGCCCTGAGATTTTTAGAAAAGTCCAGTTTGATCAACAAAAACACAATCTAAGTCTTCTAAACATATTTTAATAATAAAATCTCACCACAAACTATTTATAATCATACCTGAGATCCCAAAAATGTGACCAAAGTCTTTGACCTTCAAACTCCAATTTTTTCTTCAAACTTCGTCTTCTAACTCTTCGAGACTCCATCAAACTTCACGAAAGTCGCCAACCTAGAAAAAATCCTTAACAATAGGTGTTATTTACCTTTTAGATTCTTCAGATTCATATCTAACATGTACAAGCAGTATTAAATGCATTTTAAATATATATAAATATACATTGAGTATAATAATACAACACAAATTCACCAATATATACACACATGACTCATATACTAAACAGAAAGCAAGAACATTCAATATTGCTAGATATGAGGAATATAAGCACGCCATTACATTGTTGTCAATCTTACATCCAGTGCTACAACAGCAACACGAAAAATACGAAAGATTGTTAAATCACTGTTTATAAATCGACACGCCTGAACAAGCAGGTACAATACAGATTAATTCTGAATCTGTAACAGTACAGTGAATACAATGCCTGGTGCTTTCATGTGGGCGGTGCTCTTCCATCATGCTGAAATTCATGTTCCTGCGGGATTTTCTTTTCCTGCAACTGTTTAAAAGGTTAATAGGAATAATTTAAAGCCACCAATATATATAGATTGTATCAAGACTTTGTCAATACCTCTTGCAAATGAATTGGGTGTGGCATGTACGTCCGAAGGGCCAGATTCTGATTTGTAGATTGAGGATTCATATCCACTCTATGAGGATACATGATAGGATCTGATGATACGGATATATTTTTAGGGCCCCACGTTGTCTGATATTAAAAGAAAGAAAACTTAAACCACATTATTTGTATATAGATAAAATTGTATTAAAGAACCGTCGATAAGAAATATAATTTCTATTACTATTACGATAATGCCTGGGCCGGTGTGTACACCGATCCCATAAGGTAAGTTACTTCGCGACGAATTGTTAAACTTAGGACTTTGTAGATGAACCTGTTGTAATAAACCAATTGATTTTGTAGAATAAGAGATCCAGAATTTTAAAAATAAATAGTCAAACGAAACTATATCGAATATTAGAAAAAAAATCTATATATAGTAATGCATAAAATATTTACACTCTGTTGGGACGAGGTTGAGTGAGATGATGAGAGACGATTATAGATGGAACATTCACCATTATATATCCTGTCGCCACAATGTTGCCCAACCTGTTAAAATATATCATGAATAATTATCAATCATTGTCGTCTATTATATATTAGAATCCAACAAAAAATTGATTGAGATCGGTCAAGATATACCTGTTGCTTATTGCCTATCATTTTCAACTGTTGTACAACTTTGTCGGTCATCGACTCTTTTCTTTTGCTTGGCGGGCGGCCTTTACTGCGAACTGGTAGCTGGCTTATAACTCTGCGGTCGTTACTTCTATCATCCGACACACTATTCGAAGGTGTTGCCACAATCGGCGAATATTCAATATCATTACTTCCCTTGGATGATGAAATGTATTCCAATTTGGTCTTCAAATCTCGCAACGTACGTAATGCTAGTTCACATTTCTCATCGGACTCAGCAGCTATGTCTGCAATGTCATACATATTACTGCATACTTCTTCGTATCGATAAATTTCAGCGGTGCTCCCTAAGTTCTTATGCCATGTCTTCACGCGAGTATACCTCCGTCTGACATCCTTCCTCCATCGTGTTAATATGTAAGAATTTAGGACAATCATTAACTTTCTATGAATTAGGACGGCAATTGAATGTCGATATAAAATACCTTTGTACTCAAATAGACGGCAAATACAACTTATTAGAAAGCTACTCTCATCAAAATATACTGTGAAGACTATATCTTTACCTCCCTCGCCATACTCATTAATTTGATAAGAATATGCACTACCCTTCGAAGACGGTAAGGAAGTCTCGCAATGCATTAATTCCTTCAGCTCTGCCTGAAATTCTCTAAATTTCGCAATCGTGTACACATCTTGAAATTGCTTCTCAAATGCATAACAGCTGATACACGGGATGACTAAACTGAAGGCTTCTTTTTCAACTTTATTCTTTATAGCGCTTTCATACTGCTCAACGAATTATTTTAATGAAGTTTTCGAGTTCACATACCCATCAAAAAATGCATTCATACTTTCGCTTCGCTGTGTCATGAACATTCCAGCCCAAAATGTATCCTTTACATAAACTGGTATCCACTTACGTCTTTCTTTGTACAGGCCTGACAACCATTCATTATTTTGAAGTCCGTAACAAGCTATCATTCTCTTCCATTTTTCCTCAAATTCGACTTCTGTCAGTGATTTATAAATAGCATCCATCATAACGCTCTTAATGGAATGATATTCGCCATAGCTTCGTAGCTTCTCCGGTATCTTCTTTGTTATATGCCATAAGCACCATCGATGCCGAGTATCAAGAAAGACACGTGCGATAGAATTTTGCATCGCTTTATCTTGATCTGTGATTATTGCTTTGGGGGCACGCTCAGACATGCATGACAACCAATTCCGAAAGAGCCATACAAACGATTCTGTATCTTCAGTGGAGAGTAGGCCGCATCCCAACAAGATCGACTGTCCATGATGGTTAACACGAACGAAAGGAGCAAATGGCATATCGTACTTATTTGTTAGATATGTCGAGTCAAAAGTAATTACATCTCCGAAACATTAATACGCAGCTCTACTCCGAGCATCTGCCCAAAAGACATTGCGAAGCCGAGAATCATCGTCTAGATCTATAGCATAAAAAAAGTTTCCATTTCTCTCTTGCATTTCTCTAAAATAATTACAAATTGCCTCGCCGTCACCTTCACCAAGTCATAATCGACGGACTTTTTTAATATAATTACGAGCATCCTTCTCTCCAAATGTTAAGTTTTCATACCCACCAGCTTCAACAGCAATAGAATTAAAATTTTTGTTCAATCTGATTCCAGCACGATCATTAAGATCAAGCCGCCTCTTGATGCTTGGATCTATAACTCGATTGCAGGAAAAAAATCGAGACTTATAAGGACTTAGGATGTGATTATGCTCAAGTACAATTTTACTTATTACACAAGATGAATCCGCATTTATTACCACATTTATCCTCGCAAGACAGTTCGTCTTCACCAACGATGGACGAGGACGAAGATTCGTCACGGTCCGATGCATTTTTCCATGACAAGAGCATGCGATTATTATATACGTAGCCTTGCCATCAATCATTTTAGTTGTCCTCTTTACAACTCCAAATCCTAATTCTTGTGCGTAATGCTTATAGAAATTAAAAACAGCTTCAAAATTGATAAAAGACATTCCAATTTCTGGTGCCGAAATATTTACGTCTCTGACATCACTGTTTTTTTCTTCATCTATCTCAAAAATGTTCAATTCAAATAATCAGTCAACCCAGAAATTTAACAAAATTGCTCACTTGTAAGACATCACATGCAGTCGAAATACACAATTGGAATAATGGTGACCGGGCAAACTATTTATCAAAATCAATACATCTAAATTAATAATGTATACACCACATTCTACTATGCCCTAAAAATGAATTATTGTGGCATAACAAAATAATACAAGTATTTTATTATAATCCTAAACGTTTTAGTTAGTACATGACAAATGTGAAGACAAAGAACTCCAATGAGATAGTCGCAACTTATCAGTCTTATTTTTAAGACTGATAAGATAATGCTCACTTGAATTACAAGCCATTCACACATCATATAAAAGAGACATAAGTTTTTGCAGCTCAAGGACGAGCATCATATACTGGAAGTAATTAGACAGTGTGGACCAGAAGTAAGGAATCGCAGCTAGTAAATTGAGCACACTTGGACAGCAATTATGCGTAAGAGACGAATAGTTGGACTTTCATGTTATATAGAATATTACTGATCAACCTATCTGAACTGGCTAGTGAATTGGCCTCGCTAGTTCCAAGATAATAATATTTCAGCATCAATACAGGAAGGGCAATAAATTTGCAAAATCAACTTTGAGAAATCACTTATATACTTTATTTACGATGCATCTAAACAAATGTAAGTAAAACAATGGTGACAAAGGCCAAGTTCATTAAATGTACTTCAGTAGTAAACTAGTTAGTTGTCATTGTTATTAGGACTGAAACTCTTAAATTCAAAACTTTTTTCAACCTATGAGTAAACTGCACCACGGGATCTCGACCTTTTAGCATAGTTTTACTTTGGTCACGAACCTTTCAATTGTTAAATTGGAACTGTAGCATTTGTGTTGTGTCCTAATTTTACCTTTTTCACTTAAATTCCTCAATCTTCTCACGTTCATTATTACGTATACACTCAACAGTATAACAACATAAAAAAGAAACCAGTTTCATTAAACATTAAAGATCACTAATTCTCTGCGATCAAATGCTTACAACATCACAATCAATTAATCCGTAATAACTACAACACGAACCCAAGTCACACCCATCCACTGAGAAATAGAAAGGGGAGATTTACCAAATGCAAGATGCTAATCAAGGCGCCATCCGCATCCGGCCACTTGGACACCAAATCAAACACGAAGTTCCCCTCGCCAACGACAACTCTGCAAGAAGTATCGCTCTGAAGCCCACCTAATCTCAAACCAGCGCTTCCCCTCTCAGAAACAATGAATCAAAGACGAAGTTTCCCTTACTCTCGCTCTCGCCTTTTCTTGCGGAGGTCGCCCCTGTCTCGCTCAAGCTCTTCTCTCTCTCGCTCTATCGCTCGTAGGCCTCTATCTCTCTAGCTCGCAGGCGCCAAAAACGGGGAGTGAGGCGCCCCTCTCTCGCTCGAGATCTTCTCTCTCTCGCTCTATCGCTCAGCCCTCTCTCTCTAACCCGCAGGCACTGGAAAAGAGGAGAGAGATCAAAAAAGGGGGGGAAAGGGTGAGGAGGAAGAAAATGGGAGTGAGGATAACACTGATTTTTTTTTTCAAAAGGTAACTAATATCAGCCATTGGATAGGATAGTTGTAGGATGTACAACCCAAGATGGGTTGTACCAGTAGCACTACTCATATACCAAAACCCTCTTTGGATGCCCTAGTTTGCAACTATTGCAAAATCCACCGTTTAATTTCTAGATTCTAGCATTTATCACCTATTTAGCATGCTAGAATTCCAAATAAACCAATTCTAGAGATTAAAAATCCATCTCTAAGGATCTACCATGAAAGCTCCTTGAGCTTACCTCCAAAAGCTTGCTCCAAGCTTGAGAAGGAGAAGAAGAAGGTTCATCCACTCCTTCGTCTTCTTCTCCACCAATCCCTCCTCCTTTCCTTCATTCTTGAATAGAGAGAGAGAGCTTCTAGAGAGAGAGAGAGGTGTTTGGGTGTTACGGTTGAAAGGAATGAGAGGAGAAGGCTCTCACCCCTTCATATTGCCCTCACTAATGCAAAATTGCATAAAAACCCCTCAACAATGCTTCTTTGTGCACAGCCCGCGCAGGGCATTTTCGGGCTACGGGGACCGGATGTAACACACTAAACCGTTGCAAATAGTGAGGTTCGAGTGTTTGATTTGTGTTCCGAACTTTTCCACACTTCGTGGAGGGTCGTGGATAGTGTTCCGACCTATGGTTCGAGCCCCGAGAATTGAAGTTTGAAACTTTGCACCAAAACCCAAAAAGTCGAATTTTTGGTCAGCTCTCGGGTAGCCTTCAGCAGGCTGTGTACCGGTACATGGTTGATGGCTGTACCGGTACAGGGTTGATGGTTGTACCGGTACGCGGGGCCGTGTACTGGTACACAGGCAGCTTCTCAGCCAACCCGAGGCTCGGGTTTGGCATTTCGTGGGATGTGTATCGGTACGCGGCCCCGTATACAGGTACGCAGTGCAGTCCGCAGACTGCTTAAACTGCAGGGGTGTTTTTGCTATTGCAGCAACATTATATGTGTACCCACGCCTCTTAGGGCTCTCTTTGAGCCTTGCACCAGCAGAGAATAGGTAGGGGAGCCTCTCTCTTCCCCTCTTTGGATTTGATCTCCTTTTAGCTTGGATTTTGGTGGATTGATCTTTCATTTTTCCCCCTTTGTGCATCTCCACCATGGTTGAAGCTTAGAGCTTGGACTTAAGGCTTGTTTGAGGGAAGATTCTTGGACCTAGAGCATTTTGAGCTTGGTTTGGATATCCCCTTGAGGTTAGTTGCTTATTTCTCCCCTCTAGACCTATTTTTGGTAGATTTTGGAAAATGAAACACTAGATTTAGATTTTAGGGTTTATTTTGAGGATTTTTAATTTGAGGGCTTGGAGACCTAATTGATGGGTTTAGAACCTTCCTCTAGGTTGGGTTGGAAGGGTTCTTGCTCTCTTTGGAAGCTTGGGCAGGGATTTTGTAAGGAAGTGAATTCTCGAAATGTGAGGATTGTACTTCATCCAGGATAGACTAATTGTCGAGAGTATACCCTTTGTGGGAGTTGGGAATGTCCGGATAACACAAAAACGAGCATCAAAGATGAGGGTGATGTTGTCTTAATCCAATATCCCTGTGTACAAACGCTGTGAAAAATCATTCATAGAGTAAATATGACTTTGAATTTTTTGTAGACGATTACGGATTTATATATCGGGTTAGGTTGGTTTTTATTTTCTAATGAGATTAGTTGGGTGGTGTGGGTCAGGTAAACCGGGCTAATGTTTGTCTTTTCTTTNGTTGCTTTGAGGAGCAAGTGAGGTTGCTCCGTTACACGGAGTAATCGAGAGCGTCTTAGTTGGGGTTCCGTGAACACTTTGCTACCTGTCAGTGTTGAGGGTAGTTCCCACTTGTTGAGGATCCATATG
>NC_033644.1:3236002-3236814 GCF_001540865.1 Ananas comosus | reverse complement strand
CGACACTTTTAAAAAGTGTTGCTATATGTGGGGTCGCTAGGTATATAGTGACAGTTAAAAAGTGTCGCTATTATCTAAGAGAGTGCTGCTAATTTACCAACACTTATTTAAACATTTAGCAACCGCCGAAACTCTATCTCGTTGGCTGCGGTGGCGGAGGAGGACGACAAGAAAGGCTATTCGTCTAGAATTTCAGTGGATTGAGTGAAGAGAGAAGAAAAGATGGCAATTGATTTTTCTTTTTTTTTTCTTTTCTGTTTGTAATCGGGCCAAATGGACTGGGTGTGGTGGGTTGATTAGAGTAATCTTTTATTTTTGGTTGGATTGGGCTATATATTTAGGCATTAGCAGATGTTTTTTAAGTTTCAGTATAAATGAGATACTTACTAAAAAGTGTCGCAAACATGTGTCCCTATAACCTAATTCTGTTGTAGTGGGAGTAGAAACTACGAGCAAAAACACAATAGGAGTTGATCGGCTGCTTGCATTTCAACAAACATTTGCAAATGCAACCTAATGAAAAAGCTCAAAAATTATACTTTATTTGTTATAGTTGCATATATCTATATATATATACTACAATAGAATTAGGTTATAGGGACACATGTTTGGGACACTTTTGAGTAAGTGTCCCATTTATTCTAAAATTTAAAAAAACATCTACTAATGCCTAAATATAAAGCCCAATCCAACCAAAAATAAAAGATTACTCTACTAAACCCACCACACCCAGTCCATTTGGCCCGATTACAAACAGAAAAGAAAAAAAAAAAGAAAAATCAATTACCATCTTTTCTTCTCTCTTCACTCAA